>NC_058412.1:60811782-60968594 GCF_002201575.2 Neomonachus schauinslandi
CTATAGACCAGCGTAGGTGACTTGCCCCCTGGCCTTGGGCAAGCCCCCCCCCCCCTCCCCTCCCCCCCAATCCCCCCCCCCCCCGGATCTCCATCCCCTGTGTCTGTCCTCATTACCTATGCCTCTGCTTGGGAGTTGACTAAAAAGCTAAGTTAGGGCATGATTCTTGTGGCGACGGCCAGTGAGAAGCCAGGACTCTTGGTCATACAGCCACAAGGAATTGAATTTGTCCAACAACCACATGAGCTTAGAAGCGGATCCCAAGCTCTAGAAAGGGATGCAGCCCTGATGGACACTGCAATTGCACTGCAACTGAGTAGAGAGCCCGGCTGAGCCAGAGGCCAGACCCCTGACCTGCAAGCAGAAACTGGGAGATAATAAATGTGTGTCATTTTAAGTCATGAAATTTGTGGTCATTTGTTGTACGGCAATAGAAAACCGGTACAGTGATTCTCTTTATAAAATATTCCATCATAAAACTTAAGTAACAAAGTCACTGGGTGCGTGTCTAGGATGCAGCGTGTAAAGCTGCAGCGGACACACAACCTCTAGCCTATAAGCTAAAGTGTAAGGTCAAGTGCGTCTGTGCTCCTGCTGCCTCCAAGGGAGGAGCACCTGCAGTGTGCCTGGGAGACTCTGGCCTGTCCCATGTGCCCCCACTGTCGCAGACTCCTTTTCAGTTGTCTTTGCTCACACATACATTTGATCCGAGTGGGGATTATTAGTCCTGAGGGGCCTGGAGGGAGGGGTTGGTGGTGACAAGTCTCTTTCCTCTCCTACCAGTCCTAACCTAACCCTCCTGGAATTTCAACTAAAGCTGGTACACTGAGAATCCACAGGGTTATCCAGATAGACTTTCATGCTGGTCCTTTTGTGTTTCGCCCCAGGGAGAATCTGGCCAACTATATATTCATTGATATTTCCCCATTATTTATTACCTAGACAGAATAGCATGATTAATTATTGATCATAGACCAGTAACTGATTAAAGTGTGGTTCTGATCAGCAGTCAAAAGTTATTTGTTTCCAGGCATTCACGGTTCCTGCATAGAGAATGGCAAAACAATTCTCTCTTTTCAGTGCATAAAATATGACACCTGTAGGCAGGCTGTAGTTATAAGCCAGCAATGGAGCCCTTCGACTGTACTTTATCTTAATAAATGGGAAATAATGATTTGCCAAAAAAGAGAAACTGTTTGGAAGATTTACATGTAGAGAATACAATGTGAAGTATAATAGGAGGCTTCTAATTAGAATTGTTTCTCATGGACTGAATGCTTTGCTGAAGAGAAACTCACTAGGAATAGCTCTTTACCATCTGGGAAGCATATCAGATTTTGTTTCATTCTGACTTTGTTTCTGGGTTTATTCTCCTTCTCCACCTCGTCTTCAATCTCCCCTTCTCTTCCTCTCCCCCTTCCTTCCTGGTTGTCTCCCTCCCTCCCTTCTTTATAGCTTTCACTCGATAGGCTGCATCAGGAGTTGGCAGACTATGGCCTGCAGGTCAAATCTGGCCCACCACCTGTTTTTGTAAATAAAGTTGTGGAGCATAGCCAGGCCCCTTTGTTCTCATACTGTGTGTAGGTGCTTTTGAACTACAATGGCAGCTGCATGGTTATGACAGGGACCATGTTGCTGCAAAGCCTAAAATGTTTACTCTCTGGCCATTTACAGAAGAGAGTTTGCTGACCCCCTATTTTATGAGCCAGGCACTAGGAACATAGTCCCTACCATCAGTGGCTTCCGTTATGTGAGCATCTAATTATACTATGTTATGGAGGGTAGGATGATGGACATCTGAATGAAATACCGTGGGAACCGGTGGACAAACATGTATTTAAGAAGTGGGATGAGAGGATGACATCTCAGTGAAGGTAATATTTGAGTTGGGAGTTTCCTGGCAGTTTGGAAGTGGAGAAAAGGAGTTGGGACTTGAATCCTGTAGCTCAGATATTTTATTTCAACCCCCACAAAACACCCAATCCAAAGTTACAGTTCCTTCTTTGGATGATATACTTTTTTTTTTTTTTCTGACCAGTTATTACTGGGTCTTCTGCATAGAGACATCTCAAGATATGGATGGTTTTGTGGAATCTAATTTTTCTCTTAGATATTAGAACCTCCTGAATTGGTGAAGAGTCAAGCTTCCAATGGTGGAGAGTGGCAGGAGATCTTGATTGGCCAAAGTGTCTCAGACCTCCAGGGATGCTTACAGAAGCTACTGCTTTTGTCTTGAAAAATTTATGGGTATGTCTTCATTACTCTGATAATTGCAGATGGAGTTAGTTGGCACCAGATGAGGAGGAGACTCCCACATGCCCACAGACAGAAGTGGCCTTAGGGTTTCCAGGAGTATTTCCTCCGAGAGAGATGTCCCTGAAGTTTTGACAGTGAGCTCCCTCCACCCTCTGCTTTGAACTTGGCTGGAAACTAACTTCATTCCAGAAACAAGCAAACATTATAATTTTTCTTCTGTCTTCTAAAAAAGTTTTCAAACTCAAAGTGGGTTTCATTTTAGGAACCTAGTTTCAGTCCACCTAGGATACTTAACAGGCCAAGCAAAGACAAAAACCCAATTACAAAAATCAGGTAAAAACCAGAAGCCAAGTTTAGATTTAGGAACTCTTTTTCCATCAGAGTAAAAAGTAGAATTGGTACCACTTTGCTTTCTAGAAAAAAGGAAATAGTAGAAGAATGCTAGAAATCATTTGAAAATGAATTTTTAAACTATTGGGGAAGCAAACCTTTGCCAAAGAAAGAAAATAAAGCCCACTAGAATAGGTGAAAACATCCCACTTCATCTCCCAGTTATCAAGATGTCAATTCCTGCGTGAGAGGATTTTAATCCAAGATTTCTAAGGCAAAAGGAACTTCCCTTTATTGAATGTGGACTGAATGATAGTTGAATGACATGGCATATGTTGACTTTTAAACTTATACATAAAACTCTGGAATTTTCTCCCTGGAGCTGTTAGGTTCTCTCCTCTAGAAACTGTAGAGACTTCTGGCATACCTAGGAAAGGTAATGGTGTCAAGTTAGGAACCTAAGAATTGAGCCAACCAGGCTTGCGCTTGAATCTCTGTTCTCCATTTCTTAGCCTGAGGCCTTGGTCAAGTCACCTGATTTCTCTGAACCCTGGTTTCTTCATCTGTAAAAGGGGGGTAGTAATAGTGATGTGATGTGGCAGTTGTGAGGTTTTCATGAAGTCATGTGTATAAAGCAGTTAGCATCATCCCCAACATATAGCAGGTGATTAATAAATCCTCGCTATTCTTATTTTTAGGTCAATGTTACAGTAATTTGATTTCTAGGATGTTTGGGATATTCAAGAGTGACTTGGACTTTCAAGTTCACTCTTTTGCCCACACACATTTGGAATGTGCTCACCACATCAATTAAAATCAGAATGGTGCTTACCAAGCAATTTGTGAGCACAGATTTCTGAATGTCTGCTTGAAGAATGGGCAACAGAAAGGACAATGGCATCTTTAGGAGACAAGTCTATTTACTCAACAGCCATTGAAAAGGCATTATGCTTCAGACACTGGGCAATGGCTCGGGAGACAAGGATAAATAAAATATTGTTCTTGACTCATGGTTTTATAGTCTAGTTACTCTATGGACATGTTAACAGAAGATTGTAATTCTGTGTAAAAAGTGCCATGGTGGAATTTGTGGGATTCAGATGGCAGTAAGGGGACAGGAAAGGCCTCGTGGAAGAAGCTTTTGAGCTGAAATTCAAAGAACAAGCAGGTGTTTTTCAGGCAGGCAGGTGAGGGGAGGACATGCCAGGCAGAAGGAACCATGCAGAAAGACACCGTGGTAGTTCAGCACTGCTGGGGTATAAAGCACATGTAGGACATAGTGGAGGGAGCTGCAGCTGGACAGGTTGGCTGAGCCCTATGTGCCCCAAAAACGCATTCTGTTTTAATCCTATAGGTGGGAGGGAGCTGTTGAGAAATTTTGAGCAGGTGAGTCACATGATCCAATATGCTTTCTAGAAAGATAATCTTGTTGGCAATGTGTAGGACTAATTGGAGGCAAGGAGTCAGGGAGACAGATGAGTTATGAGGCTATTGCAAGTACTTAGGCAAAAGATGATGAAGTTCTGACCCCGGGTTGTGGCAGTTAAGAAGAAGAGGAGGGAAGGCATGTGAGTGATGCTGAGGAGGTAGGAACTGATACAGATGGGCAGGAGTTGATTATTATTTGAGTGGAGTCTGTTTCAGGTATGCAGGTCATCAGAGATCTCCTGGGTTCTGAGGTGGGATCTAGACCACAGTATGGACTCTTGCTGGTTTCGTCTGGGAGACCACTGTTGGACTGCTCACATTAGCTCCTTGAAACTCTAAATGGGGCCAGAGACTCAGTCCTCCAAGGTCAATTCTTGTTGATTGATACGAGGTTGCATATTTCACAGTGGGTCAGCCTAAATAAAGATTCAGTGCCCACAGTCTGTAGGTCTTAGTTTCTCATCAAAGAGAAGTAGTCTGTCAAAATTGGACAATTCACGCTTTCTGGCTTTTTGGAAACTGAATAAAACTCTAATCTCTCAGGGATTATATTTAAATATTATACTGTTTACTGTCCACCCATACATCTGCCCATCCATCACTTACTATTGTTGACGAGCTATAAAAACCACCTGTGAGTTTAAGCCGGTAGTATGAATCAATTTACCAACCATTACTATCATGAAAGAGTCAGGAAAATTCAAAATGTAGATTTGGAAACATCTTTTGTCAAATCTAAAATCCACAAAGCCTGTTTGTTTGCTTGCTCTCATAATGCAAATCTTATATTTGTTAATATCCAGTATGCAATTTTGTAAACATGACATAAGCATTTTGCACATATGTGTGTGTATGTGTGTGTGTGTGCACATGAGTGAATAGAATGTTTCTTTTTAAAAGGGTACTTGCTAATGAAGTAATTAGTAGGGGCATATTTTTTGCTTTGTGTATGTGTGTATAAATACATATATATGTATATGTGTGTGTATATATATATATATACATATATATATTCAATCCCATTCTTAATATATGCTAATCTCCATAGCACATGTAATATTAAAAGAAAATTTGGTAATACTTTAAATGTCCTATCATTGTGAATTCATTTTATATTCATTGTAATAGCATTGATCAAAATGAATTCATTTGGTATTCATGTAGATGTCACATGTACTTCCATAGGTGTTTCATTGTAAATTAGCATTTCTCAGAGGACACTTAAAATAAGTGTTACTGAAAGTCCTCATTACACATATTGCCGAGATTAGTACATTAAGGATCATGTACTTACATAGTACTAATGCATTTCTGCCACTTAAAATACTACATTACCCATTTCTGATATCTGCAAATATCTAAGGCAATTTTGAGAATTACTGACATCCTAAAGGAAGTGGTACTTTTATGATTAAGCAGGTTGCCTATATTTTGTTCTGATTTTTTTTAAAAACTAAAGTTTAGGTATAAAAAAAGAGGATTAAAAATGAAATTTATATGATGACAACAATGGTTTTTAAATAATTTTCATATAGTCAGGCACACAAAGAAATTAGAACCTTATGTAATCTTATTTTTGATCAATAACCTTGTTTAAAAAATCAAGTGAAATGTAAATTTTGTGGACCAGACTATAGATTTGCCAAAGACACACTGAATTCTTGGATTTACCACTTGTGAGCTTTACTTACCTCAGATACAACAAACAAACACACGAGCAAATTAAAGGTCATTTACCTTTGCGATTTATGCTGTCTTTGTTACTCTCCCATTGCTATTTGGGGTAAAATATGTGTTGTGATCATCATGGATGTTGGGAGGAAATAGTGGTGGCTCACCTGGGTAGCAGTTGGCTGCAGTGGAATGCATGAGTAAGTCAAAAGTGTGGTTGGCTCTTCTCAACTTCCTGAGAATTCTGACAGACAAACGGGGAAGATTCTGATGGCTGACATGGTGGTGGCCACAGGTTTGCAGATCAACCAGGTATGGCTTTGGGATTTATCAGGATATTCAGAGTATTGGTTGGGATGTCTGTCTTAGAGTCATACTTCAAAAAGATGTTATATATGCTTTGAAGAATAGCATTTCCTAGTAAATTGTTAGTGGGAATACAAAATTGTGCAGCTGCTAAGGAATACAGTATGGAGGTTCCGCAAAAAATTAAAAGTAGAACTACCATATGATCCAGCAATCCCACTTTTGGGTTTTATCCAACAGAATTGAAATCAAGATCTCAAATAGATATTAGCATTCCCATGTTCATTGAAGCACTGATCACAATAGCCAAGGTGTGGAAACAACCTAAATATCCATTGATGGATAAATGGATAAAGAAAATGTGGTATGTACATACAATGGAATACTATTTAGCCTTGAAAAGGAGGGATATTCTGTGATATTCGACAACATAGATGAATCTTGAGGATATTATGCTAAGTGAAATAAGCCAGTCACTGAAAGATAAATACATGATTCCACTTATATGGGATATCTAAAATTGTCACATTCATAGACTTAAAGAGTGGAATGATGGTTACCAGGAGGCAGGGGAGGGGGGAAATGGGGAGTTGCTACTCAAGGAGCAGTGATAAAGGAGCAAGATAAAGTTTCAGTGAAGCAAGATAAGTTCTAGAGATCTGCTGTACAACATTATACCTGTAGTTGACAATACAGTATCGCAAACTTAAAAAATTTGTTGAGAAGGTAGATCTTATGTTAAATGTTCTTACCAAAATAAAATTAAAGTAAAATCAAGTAAAATAAAATTAAGAATGGCATTTCCCAATAAAAAGTATGCACTACAGGGTTTTAGGGTCATGCAAGGGAAAACCCATAGATAGTGCTTCTAGGACATACGCAGTCATCAAATGTAGGTCCCAAGTTCTTTTCCTTTTTAGATTCCTTTGTTTTTATCTTCCTCTCTGCATGGGCTGTTTGCTGTCTTACACCTGGTACCACAATGAAGGGCTGCCCCAAGATGGACTTTCTCCCCTCAGCCGCGCTGGCACCATGGGGAGACAGCACCTTATTTGGCGCTGACTCAGGGGGAGCCAAGTTTCCAGCAGACTACCGACTCACACCTGCAGAATATGCTGCATATCCGTTTTGCAAACACACAAAATGGGTAATTGGGCACACAAATGCCTATTTGCATTGCAATTTGGCATTTGTATACACAGTGATGGATTTTTTTTCATGTGCAAATGTGGGGGATGCAAGTGCAAAATGGATGTCCTCAAGAAGGGGTGCCTTTAAAAACATATACATCTTTTCAGAATCCTGCTAGAAATTTGAGGAGTGCTGGGAAAATAGGTAGGCGCATGGATGGATGTATTTTACTTTTTTCCCCCCTCCATTTGGGAAAAGTCCTGATAGCATTTGTTCTTTTTTGAAGAAGGGTTACTTTTTCCCAAGTAGGCAGTGGGACATCCAGGCTTTTTTCACTGTAATAAAGGACTTAGCTAAGGTATCATGGAATCAGCTAATAAATATTCATACTTTAATGAAATGTGAGGAGTTTTTACATTCTTAGAGTGGTTGGCATTTTATAACGAGTGCCATACTCTCATTTTGAGGTGTCTTGTTCTGTGTTTATGTTACACACACAAACACATGGAAATGTTAGGAACCTTAGATTTCTTTTTTTTTTTTTTTGGAACTAATCAGAATGATGCAGAAAAAAAATAATGAAGGCTCTTGTAGAAGGAATGGATGCAGTGTGGAGCTGTTCCACGTGTTTCAGTTCATTTTCTGGTTTCTTTTTCTTCTGTCTGGCCCTGTCCCTTTACACTGCAGTGCTGCTTACTCAAATCTCATTATGTCCAGAGGAGCTCAGGAAAAGAAGCTGTGAGTACCCACATAAGGGGTCCTAGGCTGTGGCCCAGGACTGTGTTTTGCTGGTCACTGACTTGTATCTTCCTTTTGTCCCTGGCTCTTGCCCCTGGTACCATATGAGTCTATATTTTTTTCTGATCTCTTCTCCTTCTAGCAATTTGCAGGACCATGTCTTGGCTCTCTTGGATGCTGGCTTTTCTGCCTTGTTGGGCCTCTACTTCCTTTGCTTTGGCAGTGCCTGTGACACTTTGTGGAATCTGCTTCTAGGAGATCTTGATCTGTGGCCAAGAAATGGTTCAGACTTGAACTTCTGCCTGATAACTACGGGTATTGATCAAGGCCTTGGCCCTGACTCTCCACTTCTTTCTCTGCATGTTCTTACTCTTTCTGAGCTCAGGCACACTCATGCCTTCCATTACTGCCTGTAGTCTGATCTACACCACCAGCCCATGTTTGTCCAGCTTCATTGTGCTGGTCTTATTTAACATGCCTACAACCAGATCTGGTTTCCTCTGCTTAATTTTCTCTTTCTAGTACTTGACTTGCTCAATCTTCTCCTCTTCTCTTCCAGGCTTTTTATCCTCATTGGTGTCTTTCTTTTCTTGCTGCATCTCATCCCAAGGGCCATCAAGTCTCATTGAGACCCCTTTTGAAATGTCTCTTAGGTTCTAAGCCTTTCTCTTTACTACAGCCACCACCTTCTGGTGGTATTTACTGCCTGAGATGTCTCCTTGCTTGACTGTTGTTTCATTAAATACTCTGGTTACTATGGCTTTCATCTGACTGTGAACTATATTATCTGATCAAGTTCCCACTACCCACTGTGACCTTCAAGGCACATATTCAACATTATTTCCCACAGTAATAGTGGTAAATTCCTTAACAGCTCTCATTTCAGACTTTTCTCTTCATTTACCCCCATGTGTGTCTCTCCCACCTACCTGTGCCTTTTTCCATGTGGATTTCTCAACCAGGAATGTTTTTCCCTCCTCATATTTATCTAACCCCCAAACAACCCCTGAGGTTTCCACAAACCCTAGTTCCTTAAAAAAAAAAAAAAGCCCTACTTTTAATTATCTCAGCCCAATATGATTTTGCTGACTCTGCGTCGTACAGCAGAGAGCCCTACACCAGTAGTTCTAGATGAATCAAGCATTTCCTTGAATTCTTTTTTTCAGGTCTTACACTGGACTGGAATTTCCTTAAGGATAGTTATTCTGCTTTATAATTTTATGTCCTTTGCAATACTTAGCACAGTGCTAGTCGTATGGAAAATACTCATTTAATATTTCTTGACTATCTTCACATTTCAGAGGGCTGGAGGTTAGAAGAGGAGGTTGAAGAGTTAGCAGCAGGGGATGTCCTGAAGCTCCATTAAATATTCCCTGTGTACAATGCTGCAGGCACACCAGGTTGTTGTTATTGTTTTAAATTTAAACTCTGGTTCCTCCCCTTTCCTCCTCCTCCAGAATAACAAGGGCCTAATAGTCTTCATGCGTAAATGCCTATTTTTATTAAAGACAAGTGTAATCTTTTGTAGACCAAATGTCCCTATCATAAATGCTAACGGAGAAAAATATTAGGACTCATTTATTTATGAACCTGTTAATAATGAGGTGCAGTTATGAAAAAAGGCTTCCTCAGCAAAAGCTCCTGAACAAACAATGCACACTGGGGAGAAAGAAGCTAGTTAGCCTTCTTGACTTAGATAAAGCTATGGAGAAATGACAAGTGCCAGTAATTAGCACAGCCTCTTCAACAAGATAACCCTATACATCTTTGTCTATTTCAATCACCAAAGACCCCGATTCAGTGTAAAATTAAACCTTGGATGCCATCAATTTCTGTTAACCTCTTTATATTGTTCTGTGTTCCTGCCTATGTGATAGATAGATTTTGTCATTTTATTAAATGGTGACATCTCTACAGACACATGACCTAAAAATCTGTTTGCTCCTTAGCAAAGTATTCCTGATCATCTCCTAGTATGTTTCACAACCAGGGGACTAGGTTTATCCCCACATCCCATTGGTGAACTCCTAGTCTTTAGGTACTTGACCCTTTGGTTTGTTTGAGCTACCCTGCTGTTTTAGCTGTTTACCCCAAACCTGCCCTTCCCCCAATACTAGTCAAGGTCTAGCTTCTAGATCAGGCTGTTATATTCACATACCTATTAAGAAAACTCTGATTTGAAGCATTTTCTCCCTTCATGTTTATTTCCTTCTTCCCACTCAACACTAGTCTCTAGACTACTTTAAAGGCTCCTGATTACCTATGACTTCAACCGTTCACTTTAATCTGGGCTATTTTGAAATTTTAATGCCTGATATTTTTTGCTGCTGATAGACTCTTATTAATTAATTTATTTTTTATTGTTGTAAGAAGTAACAATAAGCTATCATCCAAACTGGGAAATACTCGGAAATCATACAAAACCATAGTTTAACTTCGGGGTCCAGGTTTATCTACAGTATCTTGGGTAGACTCATGATAAAGCCAGTAGAACCAATGAGCATTGCATATTTTAAGCTGTTCCACAAGGCACAGCTTGAAGTCAGTGTGTTGCTTATGTCAGAGGCACCTCTGTGTCCGGGGCACAAGGGAACATCATGTAGCTTAAAGGAAAAGTATACAGAGCTGTTTGCATCTAATGTGCTCTAAATTCCCTGCTCTTCTTCACTAACTTTCTTCCAAAGTTTATTTCATTAAAATGTTTCCTACTCTTTAATTTTTATCAGGTCTGCAATCCCTCCTGTCCTTTTCCTAGGGACCTCCCTTCTCTGGATGAATAACATTTTTGTTTTAATGTGCTTATCCCACCTTTTCTTAACTATGTTGTGCTCTTTTCTCTTTCCATCTGTAGACAATATCACATGCTTACTCCTTTATGGTGAGAAAGGTGCCGAAATTCAACTTCTATAAACTCCTTTCCCTTTGAGCCTGGATTGCAGTGGGTCCCCGGGACATACTACAAGCTATCATTTGCATATGTATTTACACGTTATCTAGCCAATAGAGCAAAACAGCTCACAACAATAAATGGAATAAAGCACACTTAGACGGTGTTTAAAAGCACAGGTTGCTTTATGGTAAATGCCGAGGGAGCCTTTGCCACAGATGCTGTTTTTCAAGGGGACGTTGTTCGGGGTCTTCACCTTATTGTGATTGTTTGCTGTGACCGCAGCTTGGCCCTGTGGGTTAGCTAGAAAGGACCATTGAGTAAAAAAGCCATTATAATCTTTACCTTTGCAAAGTTTTGGGTAGTTGAAGAAAGAGGTAGTGATGGGAAAAGAAAGGCAGAAAGGAAATTAGAAAGTAGACAGGAAGAAAAGATTAGGGGAAAAGAACATCGATACTTGAAAACAAAGAAAACCCACCTAGACAGCTATTCAGAGCAAAAAAGACATCACCATGGGAATGACATACAAAAATGTGCCTTTTGCTTATAAGTGGCTGTGACTGGGAATATTTGGATGATTGGCCAGTCTCCTGAAATCCATCTCAAACAAACTTATGGGAGGACACCCTGAATCAGCACAAATATGAATTCTGTCTGAGAGCTCCATCAGAAAAACAAATAATACAGCCACAAAAGGAGGAATTTTTAGAGGGAGCGGCTGTCCAATTTGCATCTCTAGATATTGAAAGGTTTATGGAACGCAGTCTCCAAGTCATATTCACATTTTCCTTCACTCCATTCTGGCTCTTCTGATTTCCAATTATTTTGTTTCCCATCTAAAATGTCCAGGGCTGGACAAGACTCTGTGATGTGACTGACTCTAGGGCCATTTCCGCCCTAGCCCTCCTATCTATACTCATCCTCCCCATCTTTTCCCCTGTATGGCCTGAGCTTTAACTCTCTTCTCCAGACACTTACCAACTTTTCAAGTGTTCTCCCCTATTTAAAAAAGAAAAAGAAAAAAAAGCTCGTGTGGTTTAATTTTCATTATTTTTAGGTGTTAAGTTTTAGATTAGCACACTATGTCTTAAACCACTGAATTAGAATGCTGCTTGACTCACTTCCAAATTGAAGACCTTTTAAAAAAATTGAAGCAGTCCAATAATTTTAAATCACTCTACACTGTGCATTGCAATTTAAAATTATTGGAGTGCTTCAAATTTTTATAAGCCCTTGAATTTGGAAGTGATCAAGGTTCTAGGCATACTCAGTGTAGAGCAATTTAAAATTATAAGAGCTGTCAAATTTTTATATAAGCACTTCAGTTAGAAAAGGGATTTGGGTTCTGGGCATGTGCAGAGAAGAGCCATTTAAATTATTAAAAGTACTTCAATTTTTTTTTTTCCCCAAGCACCTGATTTTGGAAGAGTTTTGGTTTGTGCAGCCTAAAGTGACAACTTCCTTTGAGAGAATCTGTGTAAAGAGACTTGCAATCTTTCAAATAAGGCCAGCACCATGGGGATGTGAAGTAGGGAGCTGGCTTTCTGGGGTGAGCTGGAGGACACAAGGAGAGTGTCTCTGTGGCTTGGCCTCTTGTCGCCTTTGAAGTCCTTTTTTGGGTAAAGGCATTGCTTATTTCTCATATTAGCTTACTGATACACTAATGAGATTAATATGTCAGTGAAGAGCATGGCCCTGGGGGACTAAAGACTCACATTTTGGTAGAGAGGAGGAGAGAGACAGGTCTCTTTAAGCCCTGTCTCTGGGAGATGATGGGATAGGTAAGGGGCTGGTCATCTCAAATTGGGGTCTCTCAGATCCTAAGGCTGTGGCTGAGAATATTCCAGGTGGCCTCAGAGTAGGGCAAGAGCATAAAACTGACTTTGTGTGTCGAGATTTTATTGAGAATTGATCCCCTCCCCCATTTAAGCTAATCATTAAAAAAGGTGGATTCTCTGGTACTTTTAATGTTCATTTGCATTACAGCTTGCCCAGGATATCAATTTTCTCTTTTCTGAGAAGTGAAATATTATTCGTCTGAAGCATTTTAAGGAGAAAATTGAAAGGAAAGTAGAATCGATAGGTTCAGCTTTAAGGTTGATTTTCCTTATTTCAGCTTTTGGTTGGGAGGTTCAGTGATGTGAAAGAAAAAGAAGGGAAAAAATTTAACAAAATGAAAATAATGTTTCCCCTTCAAAGGTTTATTTACAACAAAGGGAAAGGGAAGCTAAACGATGTAAAATTTAAGCACTTTGCAATTGTGATTTTTATTAATTTCTCACCTCAGCAAGATTTAGGTGACCATTTCAGATATTTACTTTTGTAAGAAATATGACAGTCATGTTGCCATATATGACTATGCCATTTGGAAAATGTGGGTCCTTGAATTTCTTAAAGGGGAAATGGCTTTAAATCAGGAAACCTGAACATGAAAAAAACATTCACTCTTCTGAACTTCTTCAGAGGGACGTTGGTTCTTTTTGAAAGTTGAAACGCTTATTGTTGTGGAGTGTGAAGTATTCAGTTTTTCCAAAGTTCTTGTAAAGGCACAAAATGAAACTTCCTAAGGGCTCCACCTATTTATCATTTTCTCTCCCAGGCACACACGGTTATGACAGTGGGCCAGCAGATACCCTGACCTCACACAGAGCTCTGGGCCTCCCTGTCCTTGCCTGCAGGTGAAAGGGATCCCGGTCCTTCCTCTTTCTTAGAGCTGGGCCTGAGCTAGTGTTTGGAAAATGGAAACCACTTAACTTGGTAATCTGCCCTTCCTTAAAGAGTTATTCAGAGTGTAGCTTATGTCCGTTCCTTTGTCAGCAAACTCATGTGGGGCCTGTGGAAGTTCGATTCAGAGGTCAGCAGGCTTTCCTCTGTCCAGGCTATGGGTACAGACCAGTGTCGGGGCTCACCAGTCTTTGTCCTGCAGATGATGGCGTGAGACACTGTTTCAGAGTCAGCAGTGTAAGAGCGACTTCCTGTGTCTTTCAGGCCAGATGAGTTTGGAGGTAAAATGTCATTCTGTTCATCCAAAAGTTAACACATTAATAAATATATTAATTAATTAAATCACCATCTGTTTATCAAATATGAGTCATTGTATTAGGTGCTAAAAGATTCAAAGATAAATGAGAAATAGTCTTTCTCAAAGTATAGCAGTAGAAAAATATGCACACAAATGGCTAGAATATATAAGGTATTATGTTTTATTATAATATATTTTTCAAAGATTTATTTATTTGAGAGAGAGAGAGTGAGCACGAGTGGGGGGAGGGGCATAGGGAGAGAATCTCAAGCAGACTCCCCACTGAGGGTGGAGCCCAGTGTAGGGCTAGATCTCATGACTCATGAGATCATGACCTGAGCCGAAATCACAAGTCAGACGCTTAACTGATTGAGCCACGCAGGTGTCCCAGGATTATAATGTAGTTTTATAATAGATTATAAAACATGATAAAATATAATGCTTTTTCAATATTATTATTACTTTTTATTTTGGGGGCCTGACTCATTGCAGTATTCCTACAGAGAGTACAGTTGTTGTTCATGGTATATTTACTCAATAAATAAGTATGAATTAGATGTGAAAAGTAGATGGGATACAAACCAAATATTTGAACAAGTCTTCTCAAAGCTGGGCAATATGAAAATAGCCTGGGGGGTGGTGCAGAGGGGGCTTCAAAATGATGACTCCCCAGGACCTCATTCCTAGGGATTTTCATTGAATTAAAATGGGAAGTTAGCTTTTTAAAAAGCTCCCCAGCTTTGAGACACATCATTTTAGGGACCACATGGGGGAGAATGGTGAACCACACTTGGAGAGCAAGCAGAGGTTGTTTTTAGGGGATGTTGGAGCCTGACGGATGGGTATCATTTGTTTAGACAAGGTTTGATGGAGGCTGGGAGTAGAGAAAATGGCATTCTTGGGAGAGGGAGCACCGTGGGTAAAGGCAGAAGCAGGAAAGTGCAGAGTATGTTCTGGAAGAGTCAAACCTAGAGTGAGCCCACCGTCTGCTGTGTGAGTGGGTGAAATGGAAAAAAAGGAGCTGAAACAATAGGTTGGGGTCAGCCTGCAGAGGAATTAGTATGCCTCTGCCAAGAGTTTGAACTTTTTCTACACCCGCTGGGGAACCATCGGAGGTTTGGCAGCCAACAAGTGCCACGAACAGACCTTTGTTTTAGGAGAACATGGGTGCATGGTGGAGCATGAACTAGAGATAGGGAAAGCTGGAGCAAAGAGAAGCAATGTAGAAGCCAAGGCTTCCAGTAGTCTGAGTGAGGGAGGAGGCAAACCTGTGCCAGACCTGTTTGGACAGAGTGCTGAGAGGAGGGTGAATTTGGGAGACATTTATGAGACGGTATTGAATAGATTCGTCACATAATTGTGTACTGAGGTTGAAGACCAGTGTGCAGTCAGTGAACATCCAGAGGGAATATAAGAATACTGAAAGACAGTGGCATCTGCTGGACTATCATATAGAAAGGCCTAACAGACACGTGGTAATACCGGTTCAGAGCCCAGGGGTAAGATTCGGCCTAATATGCAATGTCATGACCCGGAACCCCTTCTCTCTCATCATTTAGGCCTTTGTTTTGGTTTTCCTTTTATCCACATTACTTGAAACAAGTACACATTTTAACAGCATGTGTGAAAATGCCAGTGCTCTATTTCTGATCAGCAGAACTGCCGTTTTACTCAGGGCTTCTAGAGGAAGGCCATTTGCAGCTCTTACACCTTCCTCAAAAGTGAAAGTTTTGAATAAAAGCCAGTCATAGAATTAAGTCAGGGCAAAGTGGTGTCAGGGGTGAAATTCAAAAGACAATACGTAATAACTGGTTTTAAAACAGGAGCCAGATGAATCATAAGGTCAGACATATGAAGGGAAAAAGCTTTCTCAAGAAGACTTCAGGGCTAAGGCTGCGAGGACCTGTTAGAAAACAAAATGGCACCGACTGTGATGGGGCCTACACATGAGACCTGCCGGGGGAAGCCGCTCACCATTTCCAGTGTGTCTGAGAACACTTGGTGAGAAGGAGATCTGTCTCTCCCAATTGTTTATGGCTTCCACAGAAAGCTGTTTCCACCATGTCTACAGTCATTGCTTTGTTTCCTCCAGAGAACCCATGGATCAGGGAAAAGGAAGAGAGGGCCTGAGGAAGTCAGAACATCAATGTGTCTGCTGGACCCTTGGTCACCCAGGGGAGTAGCTCTGGGACTCAAGTGTGGGGTTTTAGAGAGAGGCACGGATACTTAGAGCTGAGAGGGAGAAAAAATACTAATGCTCCAGCTTACAGTGCTGGGCACTGAGGCCAGAACGTGTGGTGACTGGCTGAGAATCAGGAGGCTAAGGAGTAGTGGGGTCATTGATAGAACTAAGGCCTCCTGGCTTCCCGGTCAGATCTGGTCCAGCTCACCACTGCCCCAGAGGTAGGCTGCCCCAGGACTCTGTGCCGGGGTGAGTGACTTTGGAATGGGGAGCACGAGGAATCCCATCCATTCAAAAATCTTTTTTGTTCTGTTGCTCTTTTGTGCCACTCACCAATAGCTTTTACTCATCATTTCATTGAGCTGGAGAGCAAATTTGAGATGGCCTTTTGGAGTTGGGGTTCAAGAGGCTAAAATGTGATTTCCTACAAGAAACATACATATTGTTCTTGCCAATTATGAGTTGCCTCTAGTCCTGTGGCTACCCAAACTTTTCTCTTTGAGCCTTTTTGTTATATTGGTGGAGTCCTGATTTGAAAGATTTTTTTCAGTGAGAATGTTTGCATAAACAATGTTTACCTCTTAGGGTTCCTCACACTCACATCCATTGTCTGGTCATCACCCCTGCAGCGTGACATACACCTGACGTGCTGCCCCTGACCATGCCTGAGGGTGTCGGGGATGCCCCACCTCTCAAGCTGCCCCATTTATTTCCTCTTGCACATTTGCAGCTGGGACATAGCAGTTCTCCTCTGCTGGATCTGGAAGGTCATGGGACCCAGTGGGTTCTGGGCAATCTAACTTAGCTGGTGAAAGCAAAGTTCGTGGGGCTAGTCTGCCAGGGCCCCCATGCCGGCCCTACCACTTACTTCCCAGCGAGGCAGCCTTGGGCATGTCACCTCTCTGCCTCAGCTTTTACAATTGAAAATTAGAGATAATGATACCTAATAATAATAAATCATAAATGAATAATATAAACGAGGGAACTAAAAAATAATAAAAGATAAAAATAAGAAGGTTGTTATGTTCAGTGAGTTAATATGTAGTTAATATGTATGTCCATGTTATGTGCATGGAACAGTGCCGGTAGTTACTCAGTTGCTTGCTATTATTATTGTAGTAGTATCACCATCATTATGGTACCTTCAACATGGTCTGTGAGGAAAGCCGGCAAAGGAAGTGGGGTTGCAGCGAGAGATGGGGAATACATTGATATAAAGAGAGAAGCATGGTCAATATCTCATGTGCTACCTGAGTAAGACAGAGATATAAATATGGAGACAATAAGAGATGGGAGTTTGACGCCTCTCTAGGCCACAGTTCGGTTATTTCGTGAGGCCCAAATATACTTGTCCCTTTTGGGTTCTTGGAGCACCTCCTGAAATAAAACTTCTCCCTTGAGTTTCTTCAAATGAAGGTTTGTCCCATGTGACCAAAGGATTCCTAAAGAAGGACAAAGGTAAATCATGTGAGGATGAAAGCAGACAGACATCTTTCCCTTGTACCTTTTGCCTTCTCGAGGACAGTGTCCTGTCTTAGTGAAGCCTGCATGCTCAGGTGGGTCTCTGGCTAAGCCCCATTTTGGGTAATTCAGTTTAAATAAGTAAGGCCTGATCCCAAGTTGAAGTGAGTACTGTGAGCTATAGGACATGGTCACAAGGAGCTGGTTATCTCCTGGAAAGCAGCACTATCTTCCCTGGAGAAAGTGTGTCTTGTTCAATTTTGTATCCCCAATTCCCTAGCAGAGAATCTGGTGCACAGAAGGACTTGAGGAATATTGACTGTGAAATACATAAAGGAAGCAGCACGTGGCTGTGGCTGAATGGTCAGGCAGTCCAGAGGAGGAAGAGACAGCTCTAGGGCTGGGGGGGGGGTGGGAGTGGGGACTATATTTTTGGGTGTTAACATTCCTGATGGGAGTATATTGTGGAACAACTTCTAGGTGTCCATCTGGTCCACTTCTATCCCCTCCTTCATTCTCCCATTCACTAGTTCAAGGATTTCCAAAATAATCAAAATGGGAAAATCAGGATTTGCACATAGATTTACTTTAGATTTTATTTTATCATTTATTTTTTATTTTTTTAAAGATTTTATTTATTTATTTGAGAGAGAGTGAGAGAGCACAAGCAGGGTGGGGGAGGGGCAGAGGGAGAAGCAGGCTCCCCGCGGGGCAGGGAGCCCGATGCGGGGCTCCATCCCAGGACCCTGGAATCATGACCCGAGCTGAAGGCAGATGCTTAATGACTGAGCCACCCAGGTGCCCCATATTTTATCATTTATTTTTTAATAAATTAATTGCATTTTGGGTTTCATGGCAGGTCGAGGTTTGACTATAATCTTGAAAGTGCTTAGAGGCCCTCTGTGCTATGGAGATTCATTTTATTCTCCTTACGTTCATACCCTGCTGAGAAGGGAGGGCCAGTGTGGAGAAAAACTTGATCTAGACATTAGCTTCATCTCTGGACTTTTCAGAAGGGTGCTACTTAAAATATGTAGCCAGTAGTACCATGCAGGCCCCAACAAATGGGGACAGATGTCACTGCAGTCAGAAGGGCGCTGGCTGTGAACAGCCTGTCTGGTGAGTTCTCCCCGAGTACCAACCTTGCTATCTCCAGATACGCTTTGTAAGAATTTGGAAGGTTTTTTTTTCTTTTAGAAACCCACCTGTCCCAGTGCTGGACTTCTCAGCATGAGCTATTTGAACACTGTAAGAGCACCTCATACAACAGGAGGTGCAGACCAGCCTGCATGCAAGGGTCACTGGGGCAAAGCCCATTCTCGTAATGGAATACAATCCTTCTGTTGCTTTGCATCTCTTCTGGTCAGAAAAATGGAGGCAATTTTCAAGACTTGCCTTCATTTCATTACGTTGAGATATTTATAATGTGACTCCTGGTGCCTGGCCTTTTGAGTCCCTCTCCACCTGCCTTTGGACAGTGGTCCTGTCATGCACCCGACGCAGATGCGCACATCTAACCGGAGACTGGGGGTTGGGGGGAGGACACAGGCCTTTTCGCAGCCCATCTCTAGCATGAAGAAGGAGAGTGGCCCGACTCCTGTCCCCGCCTCCTGTGGCGTGCTCCACACAGAGACACATGCGTCTGCCAGCCGGCTCCCTTTCCGCTTTCACTGAAACTTCCCTCCTTGATTTCACTTCAGACACTGCTTTCCCTAAACCTTTCCTTGCCTAGAATCATGCTAATGTTGACAGTTCTTCCCCCACCCCCACCCGCTTTGTTACAGCGTGCAACCCAGACAGAATGTGAGCTGAGCTTGTCGGAGGAGATGAAAGATGGCAAGAAATGGGTGTTTGGGGACCAGTTCTTTGGTGACATCGACTCTGAAATCCTTTTTTCACTCTCAGTACCTTACTCCCTCTCTCGCCTTCTCCCTCTCCCTCGCTCCCCCTACGTGCTCTCCCTCTCATTCTCTCTGAAATGGTGTGTGCCTCCAGTAATTTACATAATACTCTTCTGACACCTTTACTTTAGTCATCAATCACGGTACCTTCTCTCAGTCTATCTTTTGTCTGAGCATGTCTCTTCTTTATCAGGCCATGCACAAAAGATTAATTTCACAGTTTTTCTCCCTTCTTTCTTTCCTTGCAAGATACAAAGCTCATGAAATGACAGAAGCAAGATAATGAAAACAACAATGCAAGCAATTTTTTTTTGTTCTTGCAGGTTGGATCTCAAGATACTTTTTCTAACCTCATTGTGTGCCATCTGTCTTAGAAAAGGTCTGCTCTGTATTTTTTTAATACCTTTCTGATGCTGCTCAGTAGACTACCTGGGGGGGCGGATTACATATTTAAATCAGGTCAGAGGCTTTGGTTTTCAAAATCTTTGGAACAATTAAAGCAAGGGGCCCATCTCTAATGGAGGCATGGACTACTGCACAATGCCCACACCCCAATTAATATTAATGAGCTCTTATGCATAGCCAATTTATGACATTTGATTGACTCACCCAACCACCCTTCAACCTGTCTTATAAAGTGAAATATATGGCAGAGAGGGACTTATTTGCATATGCATATGTTCTTAATATTAATTAGGCTAATGGGTCTAAGGACTTGGAGATGATTTGGGTACTGGTAAAGAAGAAAAAAAATCTACCACCCACAAAACAGAAAAGTGTTCCGTGTCCTGTGTCTGCACTTGAACAAAAGAAGTTGAAGTGGAAGGTAATAACTCGTGCCAGTATCTCCTCCTTTTCTCATATTCCACAGGATTCAGAGTTTTAAAAAATAAAAAAAATATTAACCACAGGCGTTAGCATTACTGATCTTCTTCCAGTTACACTGGGAAAGTTTAAATAGATTATGGAATAACATAAACATAAAAGCCTCGTTCAACCGTGTGCTGGTAGCTATAGGTCAGATTTCTCCCATCAGCTCGGGATGCTGCAGCTTCAGGAGGGTGCTGTGTCTCCCAGGGACACATGTCAGATATAGGACAGGGGGTTACAGCAGGAGGAAGTGTTCCCAAGGACATCTGCTTCAGTAGGGTCACTAATGGAATTTATCCCCACAGTGGAGTGGTTGGAAAGAACTCTTCTGATGTAGCCTAATTAAGCCTAGAGAAGAGAGTCAAACTTCATGGATTTTGTTGTTGAGACTGGGGGCAACACATACCCTGATTTTTCTTTCAAACCATCCTTTAAAGCCCAACCGTGATGATTTTTCACACCAATGATATCAGGAAAAACATTTAAGTATCTGCTCACCCTCTGTATTCTAAACGTCACTAGCAGGCCTTGGGCAGCAGAATAGTGTATGTCCTATGAGCTTGCTTTATGGTAGCATAAGTAAAAATCATCATAAATAAACAGAGTGACTGTTACTTGAATGCTTTTTCCATCCCAGATGTTATGGAAAGCACATTCTGTATTCTTTCTGTCTTATCCCAGTTGTGTAAAGTATGGCATTTGGGAATGCTGAGGCCAGGATTATACCTAGGGGGACTGTGACTCTGAAGTATAATCTCTTTTCCTTGGTTTGTCAAAGTCAGGACCACTCAAGGATATTGTAGACTGGAGGTAGCTCAGCTTGGAGTCAATACAAACAGCAATTGGCACCACAGGAAGATGGACACACTGCATCCTCCTAAGATAGCCAGTGGCTTGGCTAACTCCATGATGTCCAAGTAAATAGTTACATTCAACAGTAGAAATGATTATTTGTCGCCACACAGATAAAAGAAAGTGAAATATGGAAAGAAACTTGATTAATTGGCAGTTTGGTAAAGTGCTTGGGAAAAAATACTTATTTGTATTAAACATTTATGAATGAAAACTCTTTATGGGATAAAGTCTTTATGGGTTAAAGAGCTTGCTAGAATGGTTGCATCCATAGAAAGAAGAATGAGGCAAATAGATGGGGACTGGATTCCTGTGCTGGGAATCCAAGGTGGTGACATTAGAGGCAAGCAAGGAATGGAGACCTCCAGAACCAGGGATGGCCTCATGGATTCTTCATATCTCAAGTCCATTTGCTCTCTGAAATTTGGTGGCTGGACACAGCTGGATACTAAAACTCTGCTGGGGGTTTTACCTTCCGATGAAATTCCTAATGAACTTTATGAGCGCCTCACACCCCTCTGCCTCTTCTCTAGTCCAAGTCTACACGTGTATGTCTCCTGTGAGCGTGCATTTGTGGGGAGGGATGTGGGAGGTGCAGGGAATGGTGAGGAGATGCTTTCAAGGAGAAAAGGAGGAGACCCCTTCTTTCCAGAGGTCCCAGGCTTGAGTTTGGCACTTACAGGACTGGTGGGGACAAATATGAGTCCCTCCTCTCTGATAATCATTTGTTCTGCCCAAACTTGTTACTTTTTTTTTTTTAATTATCTTTGCTGCTGAAAATGCTTTGACTATATTATAAAGATGTGACAGGTAGTGAAAGATGTGTATGAAGTGATTAAGGAGCTGATACGCTTTATTCTCTTCTCCCATTAAATATATGTTCATTATAGCAAGGGTTTGTTCACAGAGAGACAGTAGGAGAAGGAGGGAAAAGACTGGGTTGTGCCTGATGCCCTTTATTCTCATCCATGTCCGGCTCAGCAAGATGCAGCCTAGCAGAATGGTTCGATGCGTGGGCTCTGGACCCAGGTGCTTGGAATTGTATCATGGTCCCACCCCTTATGAGTTGGGCGCTTTTAGGTATATTGCCTACCCTCCCTGCACCTCAGTTTTCTCCTTCTGTAAAAGAGGTATAATAAGAGCACCTATCTCATATCATATTGTTGTGAAATGTAAAGATATGTACGGTGTTTGGCATATTGTGAGGGCTCAATATATATAAACTCATTATTATTATTACCAGGTTTCTCCACTCAGTTGATACATTAAACTGCCTACCTTTTTCACTAAGCATATTTGGGATTCACTCAAGAATGCTTTCTTTCAGTAAACGTGTCATTGCCATTGACATGGCAAAACCATTGGCCATCACTTTATTAGTTGCTGGGAATGAGCAGGGTAGATGTGATCTCTGCCCTCACAGAGCTTCTGGTCTAGCTGAGCAGAAAGGCAATTAACAGCTGACTCCAACAGAGTATGATGAGTGTTGATAGTGAGAATTTATGTGAGTCATCGGAGGGGTCAGAACAGGGAACTGCCTGAGTTCTAGATGTCTGGGAAGATCCCTGAGCTGGGACCTGAAGGACAGATGGGTCAGAGAGAGCCACTGGAGGGAGG
Organism: Neomonachus schauinslandi; assembly: GCF_002201575.2. Lineage (NCBI taxonomy): Eukaryota > Metazoa > Chordata > Mammalia > Carnivora > Phocidae > Neomonachus > Neomonachus schauinslandi. The sequence continues at coordinate 60,834,435 of NC_058412.1, forward strand.
TCGGAGAGGAGTGGGGTGGGGAAGGTGGTAGGAGCAGCCTAAGTAAACTCCCAAAGGTCGGAAAGGGCAGAAGAAGAGTCAGGGGCCTAAACGTAGGCCCAAGTGGCTGGACCTTAAAAGCTGCAGGGCAGGTAATGGTGAGGGGAGGCAGGAGGGGCAGGCAGAGCCCAGCCGTGTGAGGTGTGGTTAGCCATCCAAGGAAGTGGGACCTATGCCATGAGTAATGGGTAACCACTAGTGGATTGAAAGGACCCCTAGATGTGCCAAGATGTCCATTTTGCAAAGATGGGGAGGATGGGAAGCCAAGGGAGGGGGATGTACTGGCTGATGAGGAGCCAGCTGCTGCCGTAGCAGTTAAGGAGAGGGCCAGGGCAATGAGAGAGGTCAGGGGTAAGGACCCTCCAGTGCCCACTGGCCAAACCCTTGTCACTTGAGCCATTGCTGGGGCGCATTTTAAGCCAGTCCAGGGAGGGCAAGTCGTGTGTCTCAGTGCAGGAGCAGCTGCCTGAAAACCGGACACCCGTCTGGAGCTCCAGGAACACTTTTACTTAGACCTTACAGTTGGAGGTTTTTGCCACCACCTGCCAAAAGGAAAATGTGTCAAGAGCACTTTAGGAGAAAACACACTAGCAGTTTCTCCCCCTTCACAACTCCTCTGTCTCTGCCTCCCCTGACCATGAAAAGGCTGAGGTATGGAATCCTTTGCAGTGGAAGAAAGCATGTGCTAGAAATGCCAACCATTTCTCCTTTCCAGCTGTGCCAGCCTCAGGGCTAGACACACAGTAGGTGCTCACTCAGGGCACCTTGACTCACCTGGCCTCTGATCATTTTCTCTCCTCCTGAAGAGGGGCCAGAGTCAAGGGACGTGATGCTTCTGTGATCACCAAATTCTCCTTTTCCATCTGCTCAGTATTTATCAAGGTAATAGCAGTCAGGCTTCTGTGGAGGAGAGGACATCGCAGGAGGAAGCTGCGTCTGACCAGCCCAAGATGCTTGGCTGCAGTCAGAGGACAAAAATGTGGTTTGATCCCAAGCCTGTCATTCAGCTCAACTGCCTGTCAGGCCTCTAGGGTTCCCAGACCTGCAGGCTGCCATTTGGACCAACATTTGGGAAGCAGGATACTTATGGAATCCATTTTGGGTTTGGCAGCCAGAACAAAGAGTGAGGCTGGAATGGAGCGAAGAGGTGTAAATGTAGCCCAGAGCAGGGGGCTATCTGGTGTCACATAGCTGACCCTTCTGTGGCAAGGGTGGGGTGTTGGGGGAGAGAGTCTATGTAAGGAGACCATTTAAGCTCTCACCACGAGCCAAAAGAGGGGGAGCCAGATTGCAAATGAGGTCTCTCAGGCAGCTGCCTCCCAGAGATGAATGAACCTAATCTTTGTTCATCTGTAGGTCGGAAGGGTTTTTTTATTCAGTGCTGTACAGTTCGGCATGCTGGAGGTGAGGTGGGCATCGTGCATATCTGTGGGAGTCCCCACAATCTCTTTAGCCCCGACGAACAGGACGTGCTACTTCCTGGGGCGGTTAAAGCGAGCTCGCTCGGCTGCTTGCCGGGTGTAGGGGGCTGCTGTAGCCCTGCATCTGAAAGAATGTGGGCATTTGCAGGCAAATCTCTGGGTCCCATCTTCCCAGCCCCCACCCCACATGCACACTCACGCACACTCACACACACACACACCCCAGTGAGCCCTGTTCTGCTTGAAAAAACTCTAAAATATTCTGCGTCCTCCATCATGGGGAAAACCCTGTAGGCGTTAGATACTGCAGTAATTACTATATAATGGAGTAAATACTATACTATAATAATTAACTTGTAAACCTTGAAATAACATTTACTGTAATTTAGACCAAATATGAACTGTGAGTAATGAAGCTCGATCCAACATGAAATCATTTGCAGGGCGCTTTAAACATATGCCTGGGAAAGAGAGAGCGCGGTTTGCCGTCGTTACCAAAATGGGCCCAGGCGAGGCCCTCACATACTGCAAGTGCATGCAGCTGCTGTTATTTTGAAATATCTTGTTAGCATTTTTTTTCCCTTTTTAAATACATCGCTTCTCTCTTGCCTTTTCCTAAACTGTCCTTCCAGGCCATCAGAAGGAGCCTGTGGTTTGGTTTGGTTTTGAATTTAGTTTTTGCCCAAATGATTGCAAACGCTCTATGCAAAGCTACCATTTAAAGCCTGGGTGAGAGTTGGGCAGGGGGTAAGAAAGTTCTTGGGTTGCCGACATCAGCAGTGAACTATGGATGCTTCTGGAAAGTGGATGTGTGAGACAAAGCTGCTTCTGACCACTGTGGTGCCAGGGGTCTGGGAGACCCAGAAAGTAACAACACCTTTGGTTTACTCGACTTGTCATGCCTGTGCCTCCAAATCTCTTTTACATGGGCTTGCTCACCTTCTGAGGAAGGCTTGGGGTGGGGTGGGGTGCAGAAGGCAGATTTGCCTCCCTCTACCCCCCTACTCTCCCTACACACCTGACACATTAAAGGTAAGGAAGGACTTGTATTAGGTTGAACCGAATGGAACTGTTGTTCTTCTAGGTTAAAAGCAACGTAATGTCGACGGCAGCATATGGTTTAAGCTAATACAGAGTGCACGCCCGTACCTTCTGACCTCAGAGCCCTGTGTCAACCTCTGAGCCACTGCTTAGGCTCCAGATTCAGTTAAAATGGTGCCTTGGAGGGTCTCATGTTGCCCAGCTCCCAGCCCTCCCTTCTCAGAGTCATACTGTTGGGAAACATCATCTGTCCTTCACTTACCTTTTAGGTTTTTCTCTGACTGGCTCGCACACCTTCCACTCCAGTCAGACCGAACCATTTACTGTTTTCTATTTCAGCATTTCCAACTCTGATACTTTGTGCTGTCAGGTCTTAGTCCCCCAGAATGCTCTCTTGGCTGGCTTGAATCCGGTCTCTCCTTTTATTTTTTTTATTTTTATTTTTTTAAAGATTTTATTTATTTATTTGAGAGAGAGAGAATGAGAGAGAGCGAGTACATGAGAGGGGGGAGGGTCAGAGGGAGAAGCAGACTCCCCGCCGAGCAGGGAGCCCGATGCGGGACTCGATCCAGGGACTCCAGGATCATGACCTGAGCCGAAGGCAGTCGCTTAACCAACTGAGCCACCCAGGTGCCCCCGGTCTCTCCTTTTAAAGAGACAATTTACCTTTTCTCTGATGCCTTTTTTTGAACAAAGCGTGTTTAAGTTGGGATTAATAATAGGTGACATCCATTGAGCACTCACTGTGTATTGTCAAGCATTGACTGGGGCATCATATGGATTATTTTATCCGATCTTCACAAAACTCATGAGACAGGTACTATCCCTTACCCTATTTTAGAGACGAGAAAACTGACACGTACACAAAGGTTTAGTAACTTTGTAACGTGGCCAGGGTCACACAACTAGTCTGATAGAGGATTTCTCTTTGGTGATCATGGCCTGGAGCTGACAATCCTATCCTTGCAAAGGACAGTCCAGTTTAAGAGCAGTTACAAGAGCCATCTCCAGGTACTTGAGGGACTGAATGGAGAAAAGTAAGGGATGTTTGCACATATTACAGAGAGATCTAGAATCACTTCAAGGTGTCAACTTGTCACAACATGTAAATCATTCCAAGTCTTTGACAATGGGCTAACTACCAAAAACAGAATGGGTTGCCCCGTGAGAATGAATGAGGTGCCTATCACTGGAGATGCTGTAGTAGAGACTGGTATTCACCATGGAGATGATCTCTGAGGTAGAACAGCTTGCTGGCTGGGAGGATGGGCCTAGAATAAACTGGATGGTTTCAAAATCCCAATTCCACATTTACACTCCGCACCTGACACTTTTTTCCCCAACATACACCCCCTCACACATATCCACACCACCCCCCCCAACACACACACACACACACACACACACACTTGCTTTCAGTTTCTTAAATCCATGTATACCACTTAAGCTTCTCAAACCTTAATAAAGATAGGAATCACTTCAACCTGGCACTTTGTTGTAATGCAGATTCTGATTTAGTAGGCCCGGGTGGAACTTGAGATTCTTCATTTCTAACAGGCTCCCAAGTGATGCTGAGATGCTCTGGTATAAGGCCATACTTTGGGTGGCAGGGCCTTATATCGTATGCCTCATCTCTACCTCCAAAAGATTATAACATTAACTCTTTTCCCTATTAGGTTTTGGGTAAATGATTGTGATTGATTGATTGCTTGCTTGGATGAACTCTCTAATCTAAGAAGGCCAAGATTTGATGATGAGAAAAATAATCCTTCAAGTACCCACTCCCCAATAGGGTCCACCCACATCCCTCTTTGCCTTTGTGCCAACTAATAGATCATTAAAAATTCTGTGTGATCTTCTTCTTTTACTTTTTTTTGAAAATTGCTCTGACATCTCTCATAGTGTTTGCCAGCAGAGATTTTAATTGGGACATGGATAAGGTTTTGAGCAAATGGCAAACAGTGGGAATTTAGATCAGTTAGGCTAGCAGTTTCAGTGACAGGTATCTCTGCAGAGATAAATTATTTTCAGGCAAAACACACATTCAAATCTGTCAAATTATTCTAATACATTTTTATCAGTTTTTGTTTTCAAATAACCCTGCCCCTATATATAAAATCTTTTTTCCACTTATGTATTTAGAACAAGTGACCACTGAACTCTTACTTCTCAAGAGACTGGAAAGTGTTAATGTCCTCTTTCTGTCTGTTGTAAGTGGTTAGCATCACAGATGGGTTTTTGCTCAGTGCTGGATCCGGAGACTTCTGTGTGTGCATCCTGATATTAACACAATGGATTGAAATCATATTTATTGTTTTCTTTTTCAGAGAAGGATCAGAGATGGGGGAGTTGAATGCTTTTAACCAGTTTTTCAGGAAACAAAAGGCTACATTTTTGAAATGCCAGCTATTACCAGTCCACAGTTCAGACTCTAGGAAGACTCGTTAGCACTTGCTCGGGTCCCTCCCTCCCTGGAAGCAGTGCAGGAATTACACTCTGAGATGTGACCATTGAAACAGACTCAAAGTCAGTATGCATAATTACTTACCACAACAGTGGTTAATGTGCCCTGAAATATTCCCAGCTCCCCTTGGCCTGGGGCTTGATGGTTGATATTCAGATTTTCTTGATAAATGTCTTGGATGTTTTGCTTACACCATTTCCCAAAATGCTTGTGGGTTCTAATACATGCACTTTCCCTCTCCCGTCTAGGTGTTGGCCTGGATGGAGGAAGGGAAGCCTCAAAGGCTGTCAAGTTATGGCTGTGTTGGGGAGTGAATGACATCTTAGAATGTTGGGGCTAAAAAGGGCTATATCGTAAGTTAACCGTGTCTCTCTAGCTCAACCCACTCATTCTATAAATGAGGAAATGGAGGCCCAGAAGAGGTAGAGTGGCTTGCCCAGGGTCACACAACTAATCAGTGGAGCAGTCAGAATGAAAGCCCAGGTCCCCTGAATGGAAGTCCCCTGCTCTTTCTGTATGAGGCTGCTACTTGTGCACATGCCCCTGGTGCAGTGAGAAGGGCTGATTTTTTTTGTCGGGACTCGAGAAGGCCTGGTTCTCTTGCATTACCTTAGGCCGTGCCCAACTGCTGCGCAAATCCTCTGCCCCAGGGAGGGGGGGATTTTCTGCATCTGCCTCTCCTTTTTTGGCCATATTTCCCTCTTCTGTTCTGAAACTCTGAGCTCTGATGCTTCCTCACGTGTTCTGAGGCCTTCCAGAGTGGTGCTCGCCCACAGCTGCCCTCGTTACTCTGATCTGATCTCCTACAGGTGGGTTGGTTTTTACTTCTGTGTCAAGGCTTCTCCCTCCCCTGTCTAATTCCCTTGGGTCATGCTCTGTATAGTGACGCTGGAGACAATGGATGATGTGTTGTCCCCTGCCCCCGTGAAGTCCTTGCCCTTGAGCTGCCCCTCCAGCAATAACCCAGAGGATTGAGCACGAGAGTTACCAGGGGTTAGGTGCACCATGGGCAGAGGTGGGCAGGGCTGAGGATTGAGGGTGATGTGATGTTCTTGAGACATGCTGACATTCCCACTGTGTGCAGGCTGACCCTGCCTTACCCCAGCTCTGCTATGTTTGTCTGAGGAGTATTTGTTTTCTCAGATGTGCCAGACACAGGGAGGTTCCCAGAGTGAAAGAGAACATGGTTCCTGCCATTATGAAGTGCACAGGGCAACATGAAAAGTTATTAAATCATGGTTCATCAGAGAGTTGTGTGACCACAGGGGAAGGAGGGTTGGGTCCCCGGATGAGGTCAGAGTGAGCTTTGCATAGGAGGTGGTAGTTGGAGTAAACCTTGAATGACAGTGGGGATCTTGCTGGTTATCTCTGGGGTAGGGGTGAGGATGGGGGATGCTGAGCAGGATTGGGGTAGGTACAAAGAGAAGAGGTACTGCAAGGATGAAAGCATGGACAGAGCCAAGAGGCAGAAAGGCACATGACTGCTTCGTAGGGATCAGGATGATACCCAGTGTTCTTGGCTCAAAGTGACTTGACAACATACTGACACAGCGTGCTGGCAAAGCAGGCCTTAATGGGGAGGGGCACTAAAGGCACGCCCACACCCCTGATCCTGGAGACACAACCCCCCAACACCTTCTGTCTCCACAGAATTGATTCGCCCCTCCATTCCAGCCTGGGCTGCTCTTGGTCTCTGCTCAGATCTCGTGCTTCCATTCTGTCCTCACAGGTGGCCCCTCTCTGGCATCTGCCCTGATGCTCCTCTCCTTCCTTCTGCTTCTCTAACCTTGGCTCTTTCTGTTAAGTGCCCAAGTTCCTCCCTTCTCCCCTGTGAAATCTCTAAACATTCCTTAAGGGGTAGAAGACTCTCAGGCTACCAAGTCAGGTCTGCAAAAATGGCCCATTTAATAATTTTCTTTAACTCAAATAAAATCTGACTATAAACCCCTGTCTGCCCAGAATGATAGTAATTCAAATTGCAGAGATTAGGGTGTTCCTCAGGGTTACAAGCCTCCCTGTAGCTGGACACTGGAGGAAGGGCCTCTGGTTTTCAGTCTGTTGTGCTTATTTTAGATCTCTTTCTCTCCAAGCCCATGTCGACCACAAAGGTGGCAGACTCTGTCACTCTCAGGCTTTGCAGGGCCTGCCCAATTGCCCAGGTCAGACCTTCCAGGGAGACCACACGGCTGTTGGCCTCTGGGGTCTTGCACTGCTGGGGCATGGGGCCTGGGTCTCTGCCTTCCCAGCACCTGCAAGTATCCTCCTTGTCCCCATCGTGGAGCTGTCTCTCCTCTCTCTAGCTCCGTCAAAACCACTTACTTCTCTCTGTGCCCCCAGGACTTTGGTATAACCTCTTTAGTGAATTTAGGCTTTCATGGACGTCAGGAAGAGGGGGGGACCCTTCTGAATCTTCGGCTTCCAACCTGCTCCACAAACCTTCCAGAGCCCAGGGGGCACCGAGAGCTTGGCTTCCTTAAAAGAGGTAGGATTTGTGCAACAAGGTGGAGAATACACAGAGAATGAAAATCAAATTCTAATTATTATGTCAATAAATTTTCTGAATCACAATCCCATCCATCCTTTGAATTCTGGATTTAGATGAGTTACCCGCCTTGACAAACTCTCCCTGCCCTAGTTTCATAATATATAAAATGGCAATAATATTAATAATTACTTCTTAGGGTTGTTACAAGAATTAAATTACTGAATACCTACAAGTTACATAGAATAGTACCTGGATCATAGTTAAGCTCTTAAAAACTCTGAGCTGCTTCATTAGTTATTATCCATTTGACCGTTAACATGCCATGGAGGACTGTTAATGATTTTATTATGAGTATGGCGGTAAGCATGCACACATGATTAAAACCCCTTGCACATTTCAGTGCTCAATACATTCTTGGTGATTCCGACTTGACAGAAGGAGCAAGATTTGTCCCACGGATTCCAGAGGAGAGTCTGCGCCCTGAATAAGTATTCCAACTATTGCTCACCATATGTCCACAACCAAAAAAAATAGTTTTGGAGGGCAGGAAATGAGCACACATGTGCACATCTGCAGAGAATTGCCTGCTGAAATCGACATGTAAGACATATTTACCACCGAGGCAAATGCCTTCATGTGTTTGTAAGTGGCTATTTCTGAACACCCAAAAGGGAAGAAGAGAGAAGCCAAATTCAAATGGCATCATGTGTTTGTTATTTTGGAGCAAGGTTATGTGGAAGGAGAGCTTCCCTTATGCCTGGAATACTTTAAGGGGGAGAAATAAAGTATTTAAAGGTATTTTAATGATCATGAAAGGCACTGGCTTAATAGGGCAGGAAACTACGGTTCTCTTTTTAATCCCAGAAGGAAAATAACAAGGCTGGAGCTTAGCCTTCCCTGAAGAGTCATAAACTGGACTGCAAAGAGGCAGCCCCTTGAGATGCCCTCTCTGGGTCTCTGTGGCCCCTTAACTGTGGGTCTGCCTGCCTGGGTTTTCAATGTGCTTATTAATTAATGATCATAGCATTGTGCTTAGGTAGCAGCAACCTGCACAGAGTTCTGGGAGAAGCTGTTGTTTTCTGGCATACTGGGTTAGGGACCTTCCTGAACAAGCTGGCCTATTTAGTCCCACATTTCCTGCTTCCCAGCCCTTTCTATTGCCAGGTCCCCCACTTACCTACTCTGTCTTCTCTCCTTTCCCTGCTCAAACATAGAAGTCCCCTGTGCTGGTCCCTCCTTCCACACCATGAGCATCACATGACTCCTGTTATTTGCAGTAGTTATGTTTCCTAAGTCCCTGGGAATGCTGAATTAGTGAATGGTTGACCACTGCTCCTAGGGGAAATACAGGGTTAGGTTCCTGTGAGCCTCTGGTCATAACATTTCATCAACGAATACATAATCCTATTATGTGTGTTTTGGTTCAAAGACACCTTAAAAGCAGCCAGCTGAGCATTCTGGGGTTATCAGTGATGCAGGGCTTCATGGAGGTGACACCTCAGGGTGTGCAGGCCCCAGGCTCTCTCCCCTCCACTTTCACCTGAACTGCCACAAGCTCAGATGCTTTCCTGCCTGGAACCTTGGGTGTTACAGATTTTACTTCCTCTGAATACATTTCCTCACACCCCATATCTGTGTCACAGACCATTGGTAATCAGACCCTCAGATCTGGTCTTTGCCTTTGCTCGAGGCGTTCACTGCCACTCTGCCTTCTGTCCCTAAGCCTACTATAGCAGACCCTGTCCGTCATATTGTCCCAAGCACTTCCTGTTGACGTCTCCCACTGCAGGATGGAATTATTTTTTTAAAAGTGCTAAGAGTGTATTTTTCATCTCTTGGATTCCTTTCATCTCCAGAATCACTTGCCTCTCCTCATTAAACAGAAACATGCCTTGGAACTGTGGTGGGGCCCTCAAGCCAACATGTTAAGGACACGTGTTGCAGATATCATGTGGACATCATCAACAGGCAGTGAGCCTGGCTAGCATCAGCTTTTGTTCCTGACAGCATCCCTAGTGGCCATTCCATGGAAGGCGTTATGAGAGGGAGGAAGAGAGTCCAAATAGTACAATTCCAAATGAGATGACCTAATTGTGGAAGGCTATCACGGGCTTATAGAAGACTGGGCATCTCAAAGAAACCAGGCCTTGACATATAATCAGGAGAACATTTGGCAGATGACAGGAAGGCTATAAATATAATTGTGTTTTAACAGCCATCACCTTTCATGGTGGGATTTGTCTCCAGATTCTTAAAAATGACTACACCAGTCACTGGTGGCTTCTCTGGGAGAAATCACAGTGCCTGTCCAAGTAAGTTCCTCCACTCTGATTTCTTGAATTTAATCCTACTTGTAGTTTTAGTTGCTTTATCTCCAGCGGGCTTTTGTCTTTATTTCCATTCATCTTACTTTTTAGTACCTCCCCCTCCATTCCACCATATCCTCCTCCCTTGTTCCTCAAACACACAGGGACATGTCCATGTTTTGGATTAGAACCCAAAGCTGATTATCCTCCAAATGTGTGAGAAATCAGTTGTCACTAATGACCTTAGGTAGTGCTTTCTTTGGGGCCACATTTGTGAATGCTCATAGCTTGTTCTTTTTTTTTTTTTAAGATTTTATTTATTCATTTGAGAGAGAGACAGAGAGAGAGAGAGCATGAGCAGGGGAGAGTGGCAGAGGCAAAGGGAGAAGCAGACTCCCTGCTGAGCTGGGAGCCCGATGCGGGGCTAGGTGGCTTAACCATCTGAGCCACCCAGGCACCCGTCGTGGCTTGTTCTTTAGCTTGAGAGGAAATACTGGGAAAGTTTTGCTGTAGCTTAGGAAGAAACACTCTATGTAAGAATGGCACCGTTTTCACAGGGAAGTCTGAAGGATGTCCTCATCATTACCCGCAGAGAGTGAATTTGGAGGGCAGAACTTATATATGTCATTGGACACAGAGAGAAATGGAAGTGTAGGAACATTCAGTGACTTCTCAGACTCACAGAGTGGCAGAATAGGGGCGAGGATCTAAGACTCGTGTCTCAAAACCAGGCCTGACCCAACACAGCTTAGCCTGCATGTGTCCCTCTGCCATTGACCAGCTTCCTGCCTGGATGGATCTGCCTTTGCTCTTTGCCAATCCCAGATGAGCTAACCCTGCCCTGCCCAGAGACCCTCACATGTTCCCTCTTTACATGGGGCATAGGCCTCATCATTCCATGACCAGGAATGCCCCTCTTCCCAGTGCCAAGGTACCCAGATAGATGAAGAAATCAAATTATGGCCTAGTAAATGGAGTCTTAGCATGTGCCGTGCCTTGTGGGAAATTGGCTTGTGGAGGAGCCAATGCAGTTGGATTAGAGAGTGTGCATCTTTTTAAGGTATGTTACTATAAATACAGTTTCATGCTGCCGGAAACCTTTTCTCTGACAAAGTGCTTGCCTCATCTCATTTCTGCACCCTCCTCCCCCCTGCCCCCGGTTCCATCCCCAGCCTCTGTTTTCTTAATTTTACACTGAAGGATCAACATGCCCAGGATACATCCATCTCCCCTTGCGTCTCTCTTTGTCTCATCTTCTCAAAGGCAATGAGGTCTCCTTCCTGCAGGGGCGGTAGAAAGGCAAGGAAGTACACACACTGATTTATCTCAACCTGTCAGTTGTTTCGAGGACGTCAGCGATGGAGGGTGCCTACTCCTCCTCAGTCATTGCGGGCTCCGAGGCAGAGCTCCACCTTTCATTAAAAGTGCGCACAGCACCCCTTGAGAGTGACCACCGTGCTCATTCATTGTCTACTTCCCAGTGCAGCACCAGCATGGGGTCTGGAGCCCCTGCTTCCAGGCCGCCTCCTATCAGAGCTGAGCAGAGAGGCAGCTGAAAGCAAAATCCTTCTCTTCTGGAAGGGTACTTGATGGTATTGGTGCCATGCTGGAGAGTTTCATTTTGGGTATAAATGAGAAGCAAGCATTGCAAGTGACAGTTATAGCAAATCAGAGTACAGTGGACGGTTCCAACCTTTATTCACATTATGTATCATAATAAACGTCTTTTGAAGAAAGATGGCATGTGCAGAGTCAGAGAGAATAGCCCAGACTGCAGCTCTGTAGAGGAGGAGGAGGAATCACCACCGTCAGAGCAGAGTGTGGCCAGAGGATGAGATCACAGCTCCAGCTGGAGCCCCCCAGTCTCCTCACTCTGTCCTCTAAGAAACATGACACAGAGCATGACACCGCATCCATTATTTATAATGTCAGAATTAGGGAAGATGGAGTTTCATACTGATTGCAACTTTGGAACAGAGATGGACGGGGAAGATATTGCTGAGCCTTGATGTGGTAGTTAGCACCTCTAGGGTGAGAACCTCTAGGCTTCCACAGGTGATGGCCTGAAGTCTCCTAGGGGCCAGCAGGAAAGCTGGTCACATGCCCCACATGCCATCTTTAGTTTTGAGGAAGCCGAACATGGGTGGTTCCATGACATACCTCATGTTCTCGGCTAAGTGACCTGCAAAGCCTGATTTCTGAATATCAGTGGACTCAGAAGAAAAAGCTAGGCTTCCCAAGAGTAGATGGATGCCATACCAACACATGCCTGCTCATCATCCCCAAAGATTCTGTCTTCTGATTCCACTTACGCAGTAGTACCTGTGGCTATATATATCTGTATTTGTCTTCTGGGTTTGCTGAGCTCAAAAGAATTTGGTGACTGGAGAGCTCTCTCAACATCAGAGACCAAAATGGTATAACGTGGCATAGTCATAGTGATGTGGGGTTCGATTGTATCTCTAAGATAGACAAATGGAGAAGGGAAGATAATTTACGTGGATCCAGAGGAAGCACACCCTTAGAAATGAGTTACAATAGCAGTGACTATATACTGGGCAATTATCGATCATATCAAAAGGCCCAGAGATGTTAGGTAGCAGCAGGTCCAGAGCTAGATTCTGTGCCTGCTCGGGAGGTCAGTACCTTGCCTTCAGCATTTGAACTGGTTGAGGAAGAAGTCAGCTCCTCCACCCAAAACATGGGCCCAAGAAGAAAGAACATCCCAGTAGCTTTCCAGGGAACATCTGCCCTTGAACTTGACTTCTGAGTTAAAATTGAGGACCCCGTTCTCTGCTCCATTGCGTCAGTTTTAGCCTTGGTGAGGTGAGTAGCATGGAACATGGAGGTGGAATTATCTCGAACAGGCAAGGCCAGTCGCTGGGGGTGTGCAAACTTCACAAGAACTGGGCCAGATAGCGTGGCCCACATGGTCTCTGTTGCAGCTGCTCACCTCTCCCGTCATCAGAAGAAAACGGTGGGCTGGATTTTCTGACTCTTGATTTGTAATTATAAGGTTGAGATAATGCTTTCAAAATCAGTACCCTTTCACCACGGAACGTGGAATCCGGGGTTTTTCCAGGTGAATTTAAAGGGATGCGAAAGAAGGTGGGACTGTTAAAGAGCAGTGCTAGAAAGCTCTTAAAGCACTGCCGTTGCTTGGTACGAAAGTATTCCCTCCTCTCACTCTGCTCATTGACCTTACCTACTCAGGTAGACACTGACATCAGTCCCTTATAAAGCCCATGAGTGCAAACGCAGATGCACACACAGATACAGAAAGACTTGTGCAACACCACATGTGTGTTCTCAAACACCTCTGGGCGCACATGAGCATATGCACCTGAAAACTCTCAGGAATTCATCTGATTCTGTGCCCACATTGGGTGTTTCATCCGACTCTCTAAAATCACAGCTATGCTTAGAAAGTCCTCAGGTACCCAAACCTTTCTTCTGGTCCCCTTTGTCACCTAGTTCTTGTTGCAAAGGAACCCAAATGGTGACACCAGTAGTAGCATCGTTCTGTATAAAAAGGTAAAAATTCCTTCCCATTCCCACTCTGTTTCTCTCTCACTCTTTCTCTCACCTGCAGGCTGTCTTGAGTTATGGCCAAGAAGCAGCAGCTTTTCCACTTCACCCTCTGTATCCGGGGCTGAGGTCCTGGCATGGAGAACCTTCCTTCTCTGGGCTCAGGAAATTGATTTTCAGGCTCCAGCACAAGGTTTTCTACTTGTGCGGGCTGCTACACTGTGTCCCTTTTCAGAGGGTAGGGCTGGGGCAAGCTGCAGAGTCCAACATGCTCCTTCTGTTTCCAAACACATTTCACAGTTTACTTAGGGCAAGAAGCACCAGTAGCGGTGAAAGCCTGCCTGATCTCTCTTCTGGGTTCTACAGGTGAGGAGGAAACACAGTGGACTGGATTAAATTGTTTTTATTCCCGAATTCATTTAAGGATTTGCATCCAATCTCCTGGCCATCCCAGGAGTGCAGAATTTAAAAGTCTGCAAGGATGTGGTTTGGGCATGGTGATGTCCTTGAAGGATCAAGTGCCCTGGAATGGAGTGTGGGCCAGGATGGGGTGGAGATATGATTTCCTAGCAGAACTCTCCCTATCCCTTTGTTGGGGGGGAGGGTAGGAAGAGCTGTCTTGGCCCAGGTGGACATAGCGGCAGAGTCCTGTGTGATTCCCAGGTGACTCTTAGGGATGCTGACCAAAGAGTGGTCTGAACCAGCAAGGTCCTGTGTTGAAGGCAAAGTCTTGTGAGCACAGAGGGGAGTGGTTTGGGATTCTCTGCTGGGTGGTGAAAGCTACCGTCCATCCTGGGTAAAAGATGGGGCTCAGTGAAACAGAGCAATTCTCTACTCCATGGCTCTCATCCTGATAATTTGCTATCTTTAACCTCCACTTCTTCCCTCAACATAAAGAATCCTTTTTAAAAAGGTACCTGCTATTGAAGAAAGCTCCCAAATTTAGTTACATAGCTACTCATTTAATGCATTGCCCTCAGGTCAGGGTTTGCTAAACTGGGCCGGGCTTTACAAAGTCTCTGAAAGTCCTGCAACAGCATGCCAAATGGTAAGTGAATTTTTCTTTGAGTGTATATGAAATGGTGTGAGTGTGGGTGTGGTGACTCCACAGCTTCTGTCAAATTCTCAGGAGATCTGTGATGTCTGCAAGGTTAAAAACGATTTTCTGAGGCCGACGGAATCTTGTCCTAGTGGTTGAATTTCAGATGCCATGGTGGGTGGGTATAGAAAGAGCTCCTCACTTGCCCTGCATGGACACCGTCACCCTCTGACCTACAGGAAAGGCACGAATGGGTGACAGGGTATCCAAGTCACCGAGGGATGTGGTGCTTGTAGCGTGGAAGGGGCTGATCTAGCCCTCTAGGCCCTTGGGGTCTGTGATGGCAGGGCTAAAACTAAATATGCATTTCAGCTGGGTATGGACTAGCTGCACCATTTAGTAAGATTTAGAACCAGTGACAGCTTTAGCTCTAAGTACCTTGCGTGTATTAATTCATATAATCCTCAGAACACCTTACGAAGTAACTTGTGAGTTAATTCCACTTTATAGCTACAGGAACCGAGGCCCAGGGAGAGAGGTGACTTGCTCAAGTTCACTCCACTAGGGAAAAGCGTTCCCTTTCATGTGGTCGGCCAGGTTGTTGGCGTGGGAAGGGCTTTTTGCACAGGGCCTGGGCAGACTCTCCCAGGGAGGCCGGCTGTCTCCTCCGTCTCTGTGCTGTTGGGCTGGGCACACGTTCCCACACGCATAGCAGCCCAGTCTCACAAGTGAGTGCGCCTTTCAAGAGCACACAGCTCCTCTTTTCCTGACCTTCCCACCCATGGCTGCATCCCCAGTGGCATGGCCCACCAGGTCTCTGGCCCACGTAATATGGCAAGAACACACTTTGTGCTGCCTGCCAGAGTCCCTGTTGGACCTGCTGATTCCTGTTTGGAATGCCAGGCCGAAGCTGGGACCTGGCTCGCCCTGCTCACTGCTTCTGCTCCTGCTCAGCCAGAGGCAGGGCAGGCATTTCGCCCCTTCATATGACTGTAGCATGAGAGGACATTTTTCTGATAACTGTCTAATGGGTATTAGATTTCTTTCTTCTTTCGGAACCCATATGGAGGCATTCATAAGTGGGAGTTCAGGAGAAGACAATGGGGCATGTATCTCAGGGGCAGTATGGGTGTGGTGGGGAGAGCAGATTGTGATGTTGGCAAGTTGCTTTACCTCCCTGAGGCTCGATTTTCATCTCTTTAAAAGGAAAAGTAATAATAATAATGATAGATACTCTATAGATTGTTGGGGAGATTAAATGAGATCATGCAGGTGAAAAATGACTGGCATATGCATGCTTGGCACACAATTCCTGAGATGTTGTCGGCACTTAGTCCAAGATTGCTGTTAATGATTGAGGTGCAGAGAATGAGAGGTCACTGGAGGCCAGAGAGTTAATGGTGGGATTTGTAGGTTTTGATATTCATAGAGGGAGAGGAAAGGCTTACAGCACAGAGAAGAGCCAGAGGCAAAGGCACAGAGGCAGGGGGAGGGGTGTGGGGGGCAGGGAGGTTGCCACAGTGCCTGGGCTCATCAGGGCACCAGGGCCAGGTGAGGTGGGAAGAACAGATGGAGCTGTGTCATTGGTGATGCAGTCTGGGTCTTTATTAGGTAAATAATTGGGAATAATTCAAAAAATTTTTGAACAGAATGGAAATGTGGCAAAATGTTATTAAATGGTATTTGAGAAAGATAAACAGGACAGGAGTATACAGAAAAAAATGGGTGGCAGAGACTGTCATGAAGACACCAAAGCCAGTTTGCTTTTCCTGGCTCCGTATACGATTACACTACATTTCCCAGTTTCTCTTCTGGCAAGGTGAGGCCATGTGACTGAGTCCTAGCCTGTTAAATGTCAGTGGAAGAGATTTGCATCACTTCCAGGCCTGGCCCATCAACTGTGATCCTACGCATTCCCTTCCCCATCTGCTAGTCAGAAGCAGAAGATCTGACAGAAAACTTCAAAATTCTGAGGCCACAAGTTGTAAGGAGCCTGGGTCACTGAATGACCACGTGGATCAGAACCTCCCCCCCCCACACTCCCTTTCTTGCTCATTGGGCTTTATACCAGTAAGAAATAAACATCTGCGTGTTAAGTTACTGAGAGTTTGAGATTGTTTGTCACAGCAGGTAACCTACCCTAGTGCAGGTTGGAACAGAGAGAGACCAAAAGGAGAATCAGGAGGCTGGTGATTCAGAAACGAAACCAAAAGCTCTGACTAATTTGGTAGAGGTTGAAGTGAGAATAAGGGAAAGATATTCCCTTGGGCAGATTCACATGACTAACTGACTAATTAGACTGGGGGGGGCTGTGTGTGTGTGTGTGTGTGTGTGTGTATGGGGGAGTTGAAGGACAGAAATGAGTAAAGAAATGCCTGTGATTTTCTAGTCTAGTGATCAAGAAAATGGTAATACCATTGACATAAATTAAGATACCAGAAGATGAGATAGGTCTAGGAAAAATAATGATGAGATCTATTCAATTTGTGGTGGATTTGAGGTGATGGTACAAAAAGAAAGCTGTAGACAAGAGCTTCTTAACCTTGGGACTGCTCATATTTTGGGCCCAATAGTTCTTTGTTGTGAGGGGACATTCTGTGGTTTGGCAGATGTTTAGTAGCAGCCTTTTTCTCTACCGTCACTAGATGGTCCCCTCCATCCCCTGCCAGTTAGGACAACCCACAATGTCACCATGTCATAATGTCTTCAGAAATTGCCACACGCCCCCAGTTGAGAACCACTGATTCAGAGGGAATTAGAGATGTGGGTGAGTTTGAATGGCCGGGGTCCTGCGAAGGACCGTATATAATGAGGGCGCTTTTAGTTCTGCAAGCTCAGATTTCTGCTGATTACCAGAAGTTAGCAGCTCCATTCAGGCCCCATTGGAAGGTGTCTGTCCCATTTTGATGAACCCTCCTATGTTCTATACTCTGAGCTTCGGAGAAGACGAAGGGTATGGAGATCTGGGGGACACATGACTGGGCACAGGGAACCAGGAGAGCCATGGTGGGGACCAAACATGGCTTCCCTTTCAACATCCCAAGGCAGGGGCAGGGTGGCCTCTCTCAAACCCAAGAGCGGCCCAGGATCTCTGAGGCACATGTGTTTACTTCAGCGTATTATCAGCTGAGCCTGTGACAAAGCTTTCCAAATGGCATGAGCAAATCTCTTGGACAGCAACTGGTAGCGTGGTTTGGGAGGATTCCCTTTTCATTTCCTAGGTTTTATGATTTTTTTTTCTTCCACTTTTCAAAGAGCGTTTTTACAAGCTAGTATTCTATATTGCTCTGCCTGTACTCTGAGAAAAGATAAATATTTTCAGCGTGTTTTCTGAGGCATAAGCTCCCATTGAGAAAATGTATCCCTTATGGACGTAGCTATTTTGACCTCATTAGCTGGGTACATCAGAGGGAATTTGACAAACAGGCCCCTGTATGCCCCGGAAGCCTCTGCTGGTTTCCAGGGGAGCTGGGGTGTTGGTACCACTGGGGGTACACCTTTGTGTTTCCCAGAGGGCAGCAGCAGGAAGCAAGGGGAGCCTCGTGAACAGGTTCATCAATGAAAGAGGCCCGGAAGAGTGACCCTGCTTCTGGTTCCCAACTCCAGGGTCCCATTTAGTGGGAGTGGTGAGAAGAGCCTGGAGAGCTGGCTCAGAATTCTACAGAGGCTCCAAGACCACCCCAGGGAAGCTCACACGGAATGCAAAACCTCCAACAGGTAACTGGAGCTGCTTTCTTCCTGAAAGGCATTCTGAAGGTTTCACTGGATGGAGCGTGACCAACTTGTCCTAGTTTAACTGAAACATTCCCCGTTTCCTCCCTGCAAGTCCTGCATCTTGGGAAACTCCCCAGTCCCTAGCCGACTGGGGACACTTGGTCACCCTAGCAGTTGTTTGTGCCCTGAGGAAGGAGGGCAAAGCCTACTGCTTCCCATCTCTTTAACTGTCCCCCCAAATGTTAGATGTCCAGCCCTTGGGTCTTTTGGTAACCCTGCATTATATTTTGGTTCTAGAA
Source organism: Neomonachus schauinslandi (assembly GCF_002201575.2). Taxonomy (NCBI): domain Eukaryota; kingdom Metazoa; phylum Chordata; class Mammalia; order Carnivora; family Phocidae; genus Neomonachus; species Neomonachus schauinslandi. The sequence continues at coordinate 60,852,771 of NC_058412.1, forward strand.
TTCCAGTTTCAGACTTGCTAACCGGGTGACGTCAGGTACATCACATAAGCTTTCTGAACCTAAAATTCCTCATCTGTGATTTTGGGTGATTGTACCTACCTCCACAGTTGTACAGACCCAATTAGATTAGTATATGTAAAACACTCGGCACATAAAAGCTGTCCAAGTGTAGATAATAAGCAATTGTTATTACTACTATAATTAATACCTAGCTCCTGGGATCTTTTACTAATAGGCGATAGCTCTGGAGAAGGGTGATCTGTAAGCCACCATCAGCTAACAAGCCAGGTCAGTTTCAATCCTCATCTTTCTTGAATTACCAGCAGCTTTTGCACAGGTGATAATGCTGTCCTGACGGTGTCCTGAAAATGCCTTTTCTCCTTGAACTGCAAGTCTACTCGGTTTCTTCTTTTTTCTGTCTCCTTTAATTGGTCCTCCTCCAATTCCTAACCTCTACATGTTGGGAGCCCCCATGTTTTAGTCCTTGGAATTTCTTGTTTCTGTCCATCCTCATTTTATAGATGATCTTAACCTGTCTCATGGCTTTAAATACCATCTTGACACTGAAACTTCTGAATGTACATCTTAATCCCCAACCTCTCCCCTTACGTGTAGTGTCATACACTCAGGGTATTCTCACCAGCAGATAATAAAAGCCCCCTTTGTTTCACATCTTTGGTAAAACTTATATTGTCAGACTTGTGTTTTGCTCTCCTCTGATGCAAGTAGAATGGTGCTGCATTATTTACTCCTTGTCCATCGTTTGTCACCTACCCCTGCTTCTGGTCCTTGAAGGCATTCTCACTCTCAAGCCTCCTTGCTATGACACTGTGTTATGGATTGATGTGTTCAAGACTCCAGGATCCTTGGGGGCAACTTAGGAGTATTTCCTTGAAACACAAAGGATGGAGGCAAAAAGAACCCGGCTTCCTGTTGACGAGAAGCTGGGACTGGAACCGTTATGTGTGCTCCAGTTCTGTCCAGGGACATTACCTGTCTGCATTTATTTATACCCCTCCTTTTTTTTAAATTTCTTTTTGAAATTTAAAGTGTGATGATAAAATCAGGTAACTGACTTTTAGATTAATACACAAGGATTTAGTCTAAATCATGGGACACTGCTCCAAATTTTATCATCATCACTGTCCTCATCATTATCTTGCAGTTGTTTTGCAAATGCCTTTCTGAGTATCTTATGTTGTTTATGGAACAAGGTGGGGATGTAAATAACAAAAAGATGCCTCTTTATACTTGTGACCTATTCTTTTGAATAACAGAAGTAGTAACTGTTGTTTCTTTGAAGGCAGATATGATATTTGGAAATAACTAAAAGTTGACACGTAATTATTAGTTTAATTTGCTGTGTGACCTTGGACAAATTACTTAACTTCCCTGAGCCATTTTTTACTGATTTGTAAAATAAAGGGGTCATGTTTTCTAATCATGAAAGGTCTTTCTGTTATGCTCTGTGGTCTAAAGGACCATTTGGTTATCTGACAGCTCAGAGATTTATACTGATCCCATCTTGTTATTTGGGTATTTCTTTGGTGGATGTACGTGTATATGCAGTCTGTGTACAGTGTTTTTGCGTGAATATGTTTGTATGGGGGCTGGAGCTTCCAGGCTTATACAATCAAAGACTGTGACTTTGAGATACCATTTTATCCAGTCTCTGTCTTTAGACCAAACCATACCTACAATGATCTAAATTGATGGACCAATCTACTTTGAAATTCACAACTCTTGGAGTTTTTTGTTTATATTTTTGTTTTTAAGAAATTCTTTTTCAAGATTCAACAAAAATCTCTCATGCAGTCATCTAGTCACGGTTACCCTTGTTCTTGTGGAGATAGATGCACCCCGTGTGAAATATGAAACTTGAAAATGAGAACTTCCATCCAAAGTGTACCTCCATAAGGAGAGGCCAACATGGTGGGGTGCCTGGGTGGCTCAGTTGTTAAGCGTCTGCCTTCGGCTCAGGTCATGATCCCAGGGTCCTGGGATCGAGCCCCACATCGGGCTCCCTGCTCAGCGGGAAGCCTGCTTCTCCCTCTCCCACTCTCCCTGCTTGTGCTCCCTCTCTCGCTGTGTGTCTCTCTCTGTCAAATAAATAAATAAAATCTTAAAAAAAAAAAAAAAAGAGAAAGAGGCCAGCATGGGGCGCCTGGGTGGCTTAGTTGGTTAAGTGTCTGCCTTCGGCTCAGGTCATGATCCTAGGGTCCTGGGATCAGGCCCCACATTGGGCTACTTGCTTAGTGGGGAGTCTGCTTCTCCCCCTCCTCTGCCCTCTCCTTCCAGCTCGTGCGATCTTTCTCACTGTCTCTCAAAATCTTAAAAAAAAAAAAAAAAAAAAAAAGGCCAACATGAAGGAATGATAGACATCTGGTAAATATGAGCACACCAAAAACTTCCCTTGCAAACAAAAAAGTCTATCCATCCATCCATCCACCCATCCATCTATCTTTCTATCTATCTATCATCTGTTTATGTATGCATCTATCTTAGCCTAAAGAACAAATAGGTAGCGTTCTCCTCTGGTGTGTCTGTCCCATTGTTAGGTTAGTGGTTTCTGTCTTCAGAGGCAAAGAGATGTCAGAGGCAGTCATCCATGCTAATACTAGACACACCACCAAACAAAAACTCACACAGAAGTGTGAATTTGAGGGCCATTTAACACTGTAAATTTCCCCCTTGTATAACAATTATGGAAACACGCCTGCTAATTGACAATGTAGTGCGGCAGTGTGTGAATGTGAGCAGTGTTCACTCGTCCTCATAATTCCTCTCTTTGTGGCTGGTGGTAAGCCTGTCCAGAGAATGTTGTGCCCAGCCCACTTATGCAGGAAGCTTTCTCCTAGCTGAGTATTGTCTAATATTACACGTATGTGTACTCCTCCTTTTTGCACCAATATCTGGCTCATTTTACTAACAACTTCAGTTTTGGTCTACACATGCATTCTGCCTTATTTTTTGGTTTGGGGGTTGGTTGTTATTTTATTTTACTTCTCCCATTTAGTTATTCCCACCTTGGGTAGTTAAGGCATGTTATTATACTCAAGAGAGGAGCCTGTGGCCTTAAATATTTGGTTCCCTACCTGTATTGGGAGTAGACTACTTTTGTGTAAAAGTCACTTACTGGAGTCTGGGTATCTACAAAGGCAGATTAAAAAATAAAAACAAGAGCAAAACCATAAATTAATCCTGTGTGTACTCATCAGGATGCTAACCCCTCCTAAAGAACTGTATGCTTTCTCTCGGGAGTCCAAAGAGAGGTAAGGCTAAATAAAGGCTGCTCACTGCAGGCTGACCACCTGGGTGTAAATCTTGGCTCTGCCCTAATGACCAGATGTGCGACCTTGAGGAATGTACTCAAATCACTTTGAATATCACTTTTCTCATCTGTAAAGTGGGGATATGGTTAGAGCTCTTGTGAGGACTCAATGATATAATCCATGCAGAACACTTTGCAAGGTGTCTGGCATACACTGAGCACTTATTATAAGAGATGTTAAGTTGTCTTGCAGGAGTCTGGAAAGTGAAAGGAGGACTGGGGTCAGCCAGGTGGCCCTGAAATCCCAGTTTAAAACAAATAGCAGACATGTTATCTCATTTGACCCTGATTCCCATCAACCCTGAGGTTGGACCTCAAGTCTGTGACACAGAAGGCTCCACCCCTCAATGCTGGCATGGTCACACCTGAGTCCCTTATATCCAAGAGCACCCACTCTGCCAGCGTCATTCAGTTGTTCTGAGTATATATCAGTAACAAGCAGAAAAACATAAACACGCCAGTCATATTTTAATCTAGGCATTGGGTATTGCATCTTATTTCCTTTAAAATTATATCAGGGTACAAAATGTGGGCACAGAGATTATGTATGTGAACCCAGGGTGTGCACAGGTCTTTGAACTTGAGCTTGTGTCCATGCTGACAGGAAGAGAAGTAATGAAGATAGAGGTTGGCCATCGGAACCCAGATTCTCTAGATAGGTTCTCCGTACTGGCTCTGGGTTACTCCCAAGGCCATGACCTTATGAAGCAAATAGCACTTTTTTTAAGAGTAATGTCCTACAGAAGAGAAAAATAAAGGAGGGCTCAGAAAGTGAGGGAGAAGAAAAGGAAGAGACATCATCATTGCTAGTGGTATTTTACACTGATCTTAGTTGCTATTAAATTAAAATTACACCTGGATGTGAACTGACAATTTCTCCCCCTGAAAGTGTTCTGGTATACATAACAAATACTGAATTTAGTAGATTGAGAAGTTCTTGAGGGCACCTCCTTCGCAGGCATGTTCTCATAGCCACGTGCTGGGGTGGGGAGGGTATGTATGAGTGCGTAGGCAGCTCGATCGCATTTGGTGTGGTTGTTTTCCTGTTTTCTTTTGTGCTTTTGTTTACCTGTTTTGTTTGTATAATCTCTCAAATCCAGCCACAGCCTGTTCTTTTTAACATCAATCTTGTTTCCCCAATTCTCTTTTTTTGCACAATGAAGTCTCAGGGGTATGGAGGGTGGGGTATGGCAGAAAAAACTATTAGATTTTAACATTTTGTGGATTGTTGAGGCTCTAATGACGTTAGCCACCTAACTGCAAGGTAAAAACCTTTGTGATGTCACAGAACAGGTTGCCGTGGGTTTGACAAATCCTTGTGAAGGAAACCAAGGAAAGGAGCTGAAATGCCCACAACACGTATCTCTCCCCCACCCCCTGAGATTCTGTCGCCACCCACGGACATTCCCTTCTTGCTTATCAGCCTCTGAAGGGCACGTTTAATAAAAAATATATATAAAGTCTGCCCAAATCAGAAAGGTCTCCAAGTCTCCAATTTAATTGGAATGGAAAATGCTAACTAATTGGCATCAAAATTTGATTTGTGGGAGAAACCTCCTTTTCGTTGGAAACACAACAGTGTGTCTGGGAACACAAGCCCAGTCCTTCAAAAATCATCCGTGAGCGCCGCCGAGGAATCAATTAAAGTTGATTTGGCATATCTGCTTTTGACAAATATAAAGAAATCTCTGATTAGGCAGAGAAGAAAAGCGGCTTTCCCTTTCTTGCTCTCTCTTCCTCTCTCTTTCCGGTGCCTCTTCCTCTCTTCTCCTCATTCCCCTTTAAAGGCAGTAGGTGTCAGAAGGGGGTGGGTAGTGATATGCAAAACACGGCCTCCATAACCAAAGTAGCCTGCAAAATTAGGTGTCAGCATGCAAAGCTTATTGATGTATGAATGCGGAAAATGAAAGGCGGCAGTAGACAGCCGGGGCTAAAGGTGAGACAGGCACAGCGAGAGCAGCTGTAGATCCACGTCAAGGTGTTGCTATATGAGCTCGGGTTTTTTCTGGAGGGCCACAGCCTAACAAGGTAAGCCTGGCCATGAAATGATGGAACAATACAATATAGGCACACACAGTGTGAATACCAAGTAAATTGACATGGTGTCCGCACCCTCCACCCCCCCCGCCATCCACATACCCCTCCTCCTCCTGCACTGCCACCCCCCCTTCAAAGTATGCCTGTGTATTCATTAATAAATTCATATTCTTGAGTTTTCAATAAAAGAAGAAAATGCAGTGTAAACTGGAGTTACTTAGTGACACCCAGCTCATTGCTTTTTATTGTTGCTTGCAGCTACGAAGCCTTCACAGTGCACTAGTAGAATTTATTACTGTCTGTCTCTGTAGCAAGTTGGCGAAGTGCGCCTTTTGAAGAAAATTGACCCACACTTCATGAATATGATGAAAAATGCCAATAACACTACAAAGACGAAGCTCTTGACATTACTCTGCAAAGAGCTAAAAGACAGTAATGAAAGTATTGCAATTACAAATCATTACATCCTCTCCAGCCAATCGCCACCTTCCCTCCTCTTTTCATTCTTTCTTTCTTTTCTTTTTTCTTTCTTTTTTTTTTGGGCCACTCTCAGGCTCTGCGGCTGCCCCAGGTGCTGTTTTACACAGCATGATGGGAGATGGAGGGTGGATGAAAGCTCCAGCTGGCTTCTCAAAGAAGGGAAAAGGAAACAAGAGGAAAAGAATAGAAGGGTTTGAGGGAGTGCGATAAAATTGCCCCTCCTGTTACACTTGGAAAAAGAAGGTATACGTGAAAAGTTCTTCAAGCCAATGGTCAGAAGGTCATAGCTTTGTTGTGTAGTCTCCTCCAACTGGAAAGTGGGACTCAGTACACCCCACCTACTTGGCTAGCACTGTTCCCTCTTGGCAGGTTCCTTTTTAGTCTGGCTTTAGGGAGAGCACCTTTAGTCCTTAATCTTTTCTTATTTGTTAGAGCTCCAATTTAGACATTGGCAAATGAATGATCAAAAACATATATTAGTGTGTTTTCACTGTAAGAAGCTGGCCTATCTTCTTATCCTAAAGGTGCTGCTGAAGAAGTCAAAGCAAGAAGAGAGAACTAACTTTAAACTATAACTTTTGACTTGAGCATGTAAAGAGGATGGAGGCCCTTGTCCTAACTATTTAGACATCTTTCCAATATGGGTCTTCTGTTGCATATGCTTACACTATTGATTTTTAGAGTTTTGTGTTTTGTTTTTAATTTTGGGGGGGCTGTGCATGGAGGGTGTGTATGAATATACGCATTTCTTGACTCCTATATGGCTTACCTAGAAAGACAGCAGAATCATCTTCTGCTTATGCTATGATACAGGGTCTTAAAATTTTTTGAAACTTTGTACAGAGTGTATGAAGTCAGAAATAGAAGCAGGGCAGAAGTTATGAGGAGAAAAAAAGAGCTGCTTCAGAGATCTGCCTTGGGTAGAGGAGAAATAGAACAAGGACAGATATTGTGACATAATTATTTGACTTTGAGGTGGTCGTCTGGCCTCCAGATACCCCCTCTCAGCTCTTCCTGAAAGGTTCATTTTGCTCTCTGATGCTGTTAGAAAGTGTACTAGTTGGAGATTCAATTTGGTTCCACAATACCCCATTAGAAATGCAAATTCCTCTGGGAAAGATAGATTATAAATCATTTACACATTAGTATGAACTAGCTACATTAGATTCACTTTCCTTCTAAAATCTAGCTAAATTTTTGATTGGCCATACAGCACAGAGTGTTTTGCATCATGAAACACTGAAGTAGGGAGGGGGTGGGGACTAAGTCTAGATTAATCTGGATGATATGGGGCTTAGGATACCCTGGAAGAATTGATTTTGAGGGAGAACGGCAGCAGACGGTGGAAGATCTATCTAGGAGAGAAGGTGAAAGTGGGGCTAGAATAGCTTAGCCCATTTCAAAATGTTTGAGGCTAGCCCTTTGACCAGAAAATGGACAGAAGGCACATTTTTCGTCCTTTTCTTTCGTTTGTCCTATAATAGATGTTCCCTTGCCTTTTTCCAGGACCCAGAATTTAGGTTAATTGAAATATTTCTGTGAATCAGCTTTTGTGGACTAGCCTGGGAGTCTGGGGACCAAAGTCATCAAAAAAAAAAATCATTGTTTACATGTCAAAGTTCATTGTAGGATTCCCACACTGAATTCATTAATTGCAACTCACACTCCCAGCATGGAATGGGTACCGTGAGCAGTGGGGGCTGATTGGTTATAAGCGCCTAATGCCTGCCAGATGCTCATGAGATTGACAAACAACCATGGCCATTTAATCCATTGTCCTTCTTTTAAGCAAGAATATGCTTATATACCAACAACACTGAACTTTTATAGCTATTAGTTTTCTTTTTAATAATTTCTTACATTTATTAGCTCATTTGCTTACCTGATGGTCTCATAGCTGAGAATATCCAGGTCCAACAGTCCCTGCCTGTGGACCAGATTGTCAGCTACGGACCTGTGGCAGGAATGACATTACCTGGCATGCACATTGTCACACTTCATCACCCTATCCATGGCATCATTACCAGTAGACTAGATAGTCCCCTTTTACTAAGCCTCAGAATCCTTCTCATGCTGTGTTCCAGAGAACACCTACTTGTTGATCAAAGTTGGCTTACCAGAGTGGATCTGTTTGTCATTCTTGGGCTTTACCAGGTCATTTAATGTCAATATCCCTAGCAAAATTGTCTCCCTAGGAATAGTGATTGGCCAGTGCATTTCCTAAAGGGGAAACCAAATCTCTGGGTGGTCAAGCCAATGACATAAGGTATTCATCTCTCATTCATTCATTCTTTCATTCCGTATAAATGCAGTGGGTTCCTATTACTTGCTTGGAACTCTTGGGGCATGTAGCTACATCAGTGAAACTCTCTAAGGTTTGACCATGGAGCAGGATCTAGGGGCTAAGCTTTCTGATACACAGCCAGAAACTGGCCTACCAAAGAGCAGAGCCTTCTGGGTGGAAGATAGCATTAGATGGAACCACCTTTCTTTGCAGGGCAGCAGGGCCGTGGGAGGAGCCTACAGAAGCAAGTACAAACGAACACTGGGGCTCCTGGCTAGAACCTGGACTGGTACTGAGAGGAAGATTTATTTTACATTTTAAAGATGAGATTTGCAATCAGTTGCTAGAAAAGGACAGAAATGACTAGGAGAGTAGCAACCACTAAGCAACAGAGCTGAGATGCATATATAAATATGAATCTGACACAAACTGCATATCTACAAGTATCCATGTCGCTAAATTTGCCCTACCATCAGAAGATTTTGCATATGCTCTTCTACTTTTGGTGTGAGTCAAAACATGCCAGATCCTCTCTTTCTTACAACAAGAGTGGTAGATGAGGCTGGAAATGAAAGCTGAATGGGCTCCTTGAGGGAGAGGACTGTGTTTGTATCACCAGGCCTAGCATGGTTGCTGGCACACAGTGGTTGAATCAACCTGTTCAGAAGGTCAAAGGCAATGGGAGTGCCCCGAAGGGTTGATTTTCAGGTGTAGTCCATTAGGCATTCTGTGGAAGTTTGATAAATGGAATTGAATTTGTTACTGATACTAGAGAACTTGCATGAAAGCACATGGACAGAGAAAGTACTACAGACCTAGATACTCAATAAGTATTAGTAGATACTTATGAATATAGGGTTCCTGCGCCCCCGGCCCCCACTTTCTTTCATACTCTGTCGACATGGTGTGTGAGTTAGGCTGACATCAGGTTAGGCTGCTGTAACAAATAACTCATCAAATTTCTTTCTGACAAGGAATGAGATCTTGCCATTTGCGATGACATGGATGGAACTGGAGGGTGTTATGCTGAGTGAAATAAGTCAATCAGAGAAAGACATGTATCATATGACCTCACTGATATGAGGAATTCTTAATCTCAGGAAACAAACTGAGGGTTGCTGGAGTGGGGGTTGGGGTGGGAGGGATGCGGTGGCTGGGTGATAGACACTGGGGAGGGTATGTGCTATGGTGAGCTCTGTGAATTGTGCAAGACTGTTGAATCACAGATCTGTACCTCTGAAACAAATAATACATTATATGTTAAGAAAAAAAAAAAGAAGAAGATAGCAGGAGGGGAAGAATGAAGCGGGGGAAATCGGAGGGGGAGACGAACCATGAGAGACGATGGACTCTGAAAAACAAACTGAGGGTTCTAGAGGGGAGGGGGGTGGGAGGATGGGTTAGCCTGGTGGTGGGTACTGAGGAGGGCACGTTCTGCATGGAGCACTGGGTGTTATACACAAACAATGAATCATGGAACACTATATCAAAAACTAATGATGTAATGTATGGTGATTAACGTAACACTGAAAAAATAAAAAAAAAATTTCTTTCTGACATAAGAGGTCTATGTGGGCATTCCTGGTTGTCAGGAAGCTTTCCTTTGTCTTATGGCTTTGCCACCCCTTAGGGCCTTGGAAGCTCCATAACCAGCCAGCAGACAGCAGAAGAAAGTGTTTGAGGGACACCAACTGAACTGCTTACATTCCTTTAGTAACAACCCCTTCACTCAGTGTAAGGCGGGCTGGGAAATATGGCCCCTGGCTGGGCACCAGCTTACCAGAGAACACTGTGCTGTGGAAGTGGAACAGGGATTTGGGGTAGGCAGTTAGCCATCTTGCATACATACGTAGGCGGGCTGCAAACAGAGGGCAGTAGTGGCAGCTGCCAAGTATAATGTGCCTCAGTCAGACCTTCCCTACCCGCTGCCACAGATAAAATCTCACCATTAGTCATCCCTCGGCTTATTCTTCTTACAGTTCCTCACTCAAAATACACAAATGTGAAGAAGCAGTAACACAGGTAGTTGACATTAAGGAAGGTAGTCAGAGAATGCTGACTTTTTGGCTGTATCATGGAAGAAAATAAATAGTAAGGGGGCTGTCTTTAGAATCTGTCCAGAGTCATTCTTCATGTCCAGGCCACCTGCAGAATGTGAGCCAAAAGAATAGAGTGTCCTCAGGAAGCTGTTGGACAGTTCATGAGAAGACAGCACCCCCGCCCCCCCCCCCCCTCCGCCCCGGCTTCTGCCTATTAGGCAGGTGCCACTGATACGACAGTAGGGAACTCTTGGAGGGAAACCCAGGTCCGTGCCCATCTGTCTCGGTGTAGCTGCAGTTAGCGAGTCCTCAGAGATGCTTCTGAAGGTCTTTTTAATCTGGAGGCAGCCATGTTTTCCTGTTCGCCTGCATCATTTGTCCCAGTGCCATCTTCCTCCTCTTCTGGGTATTTAGGAGACAGGAAAACTCTGATGTGAGAGGTGTAGTCAATGGGCTCTGATCTGAGAGACTTCTACATGTGGCAGAAACAATCACATTGAAGGAAAAGGCCATCAACAAGGGTGTCATAAAGCCTGGGACTCATTTTGGCCTAAAAACAATCATCTCTACCCTTCTTCATACTCTGCTTTTTGCCAGGTTAATCTGTGTTAAAATTATCATTCGAAAGGTATGGAGATAGCCCGACTCCAACTTTGGGGTGTCTTCATGGCTTCATCAGGCTTACATACGTCTTGAATTTGGAATCACTGTAAATATTTAAAGGCCAGCAATCTTTTTATGAGTAGGCAATGTAGACTACCTTGCTTCTTAAGGGTGGGGGCAGACGTAGAGCTCAGATGGGGGCCTGTTTCATTGTGGTACAGATACCACACTTCTTGGTGGAAATAAACACCCAGATTATTGAAAGAATGTAGAGATTTGTTGGCAGTTCTGGGTCAAGGTAAGTCAGTAGTTATATATTTTTTCTATTCGGAATTACACTAGGGAGAGGCTGGCCTCAGGTGCTCAGGCAACTGGCTATAGCTCCTTGTCACTTGGCCACAGAAATTTGAATGGGTTTGTATACATGGCTTATGATATTTCAGACCATTAGTTGCTTTGTAAGTAATGTAGCTTCCCCCTCAAGTTTTGCGTTTGCTCTAAACCAGATGGCCATGATGCCTTGGCTAATGCCTTTTAATATCTAAGCCTTGTATATCTAGTGCTTGGTTAATAACAGGGAAAAAGCTCCGGTGACTCACCTTGACCTCTAGAGAGAAAAAACATCCTTTTAATAATCTGGGAGTTTATTTGGATCGAAGGCATACTGCATGTTACACAATCTTCTTGTAGACCCGCACGGGTCACAAAGCGGCACCCTTGTTTTTTATGAAGTCAGCAAAGACGTATAGGGGCCAGGCTCACCGCTTCTCTGAGAGCCTTCAAATTCATCTTTAATATGTAACCTACTAGCAGAGCAGAAATCCTCACTAAGTTTAACGGGCTTTTTTCTGACAACTTTCCTAAGTATATAACCTTTGTTACAATTAAAGGTACATTTTCTAAATGTCCTTAAAAAGGAGTGCATACCCATATTTTAGGAGTCAAACCACGATCTCGCATGTCTTTTTACTTTAAAGTTTCTCTGTGCTACTGAACTAGGAACTACTTGAGGGTAGAGACAAGTACATTGATCAGTGTTCTAAATAAGGCAATGGCTGAATACATCAGTCAGATTTGGTAAATTAATGAAGGGATAGAGGCTTATGGGACACCTCTACTGGTAGTTCTCAACCAGGGATCATTCGTCCCCAGGGGATAATTGGCAACGTCTGGAGATACTTTGGGTTGTTACAACTTGGGGGATGTGTATGTCTGTGTGGGGGGGGTGCTGCTGGCATCTGGTGGGTAGAGGTCTGGGGTGCTGCTAACAGCCCCCACAACAGAGTCATCTGGCTCAAAACATCGGTAGTGCTGAGATTGAGACACTGCCATATGCATCTCATAATGGCACATGCATTCAGAATGTCTAGAAGATGACCACTGGTCTTTGGAAGATTCATTCAGCAAATATTTATGGAACATTTTTCATGTTGCAATTCAACCAAGGTATCCACTCAGAAAGCCCTCTGAAATTTTCTCTTTCCCTCTCCCATCTCCTTTTTTTTTGGCTCCTCCACCCCCTTCCCTTACCCTTACCATCTTCTGTCCTTACCCACCATCTATCCTTACCATCCATGGAAAAAATGAAAGAATACTGCATTGAAGGAGGGACTGTCTGGAGTCAAGAGCATGGCTCTTTCTAGTTACTAATTGTAGCCATGTCTTTTCCAGACCATTCTTTCTGAAGATAAATATATTTATGCTGCCCTCGCACAGCTTGGGAAGCCCTTTGGAGATGGGTATTGAAGGTAAAGAAACACATTCACAGGATGTTTACTCTAATGATGCTCTCAAAAGCATTTGGGATGTTTAAACATATGCTTCCAGCATCTCTTTCTATCTTCACATTGCTGCTAAATTGTGGAAAGCTGTAAATAGAAATAATGGACTCGGTTTATTTTTAATTAGAAGGCTGCTGCTTATAGCCGAAATCGTGACACTACCAAACATGTCTTTCTCTCATTTGGAAAGAAAGAATGGAGTGATCCTAGGGTTTTGAACTTGAGCCAGGTTCCGAGTGTCTTGGTCTCTGAATCCTTGCAAATCCAATGCCATTCAGTGGCATGTGGCCATAGAATGATTCTCTTTTCTACTTAATAATGTCTTTAGATGTAGCAAGTAATGCTATATTATTTCTACAGTTAGAAATAATAAACACTTTGGGGAGCTGTTTTATTTTTCCTTTTTTATCATGTTCAGTTGTTAACATTTATCTCTCAATTCAAGAAAGCTTGTAGAATCATAGTTAATTATTTTTTTCTGGGGAGGTCCTATTAATTTTTTAGGCATGTGGATGCAGTAATGTCATGAGGATCACTATCTCCCAAATATACTTTATTCTGGGCATATAATATTTATCCATAGACAACATTTCTGAGGTTGTTTCCCCCCCCAGCCATAGGATGACATGGATAGACAGAGCTAGCCTGGTATTCCGTTTTTTAGGATCCCCTGGATTGTTGGGAACCTTCACTGTTGTTTCAGTCTTCTGCACAAAAGTGGAGAAAATTCCCATGTAAACACTGCCCAACTTGGAATTCTCTGGGAATGGGACCGAGAGCAACCACACAAAGATCCAGCTCTAGGCCCATATGTTTCCCAAATTGCTGTGACTTATGATATACTACCTGCTTTGAAAGAGATATTTCTCTCTTCTTTCCTGTTATTTGAATTTTTTTCCCTAAGGGTTAACATTTCCTATTCTACAATGGGATGCCAACCTTAAGTATAATGATTTATGGAGAGAAAACTTTACTGTTTTGCGTTCATACCATAGTGAAAAGGTCTAAGAGGAGACTTTGATAGAACATAAGAATCATCATATTCAGTGGTGCCTAATTAGGTTTCAGAGGGTATTATGGGAGGAAAATGGGTTTGGAGAAAAGGAAATATGATGAGATAATTTAAAACTGTGCTGTCCAGTGTGATAGCTGTTCACACATGTGGCTATTGAGCCCTTGAAATAGGAGTAGTCTGAATTGAGGCACAATGCAAGTATAAAATACACATTGGATTTCAAACACTTAGTATGAAAAAATGTGAAATAACCTAATTCATAACATTTTTCTATTGATTACATATTGAAATAATCATATTTTAGATATATTGGATTAGATAAAATATATTATCAAAATTAATTTTACCTATTTCTTTTTACTTTTATTATGTGGCTCCCAGAAAACTTAAATTTAGTATGTGGCCCACATTTGTGACTTGCATTATATTTCTGTTGGACAGAATGCTTTCTGTGAATGGCCTTGCCTTCCAGAGCACATTCCCATGACCTGAAGGTAAAAGTTTAAAATTTGCCATAATTTGGCTTAACCCAAACTATACTGTAGTTTCAGGTTCTCTGAGCAGTAAATTCCAATGTCACATAAAAGCCCCAGAGTAGGGGTTCAGCCTCTGGGGTAACTGAGCCTTTAAGTCAGTGGATACCATTATGTCTTTGAAGACTCTAAAATTAAATGCAAAGGTGTGTGTGTGTGTGTGTGTGTGTGAGTCCCACTGAGGAGAAGCTTCTTGACTTTCTTCAGACTCTCCAAAGGATCCTTGACCAACGCTTGCTTTGTATAACTCCAGTGGACTCTGTTCCTGTAGAAATAAGTGGTGGCTGGTGTTCCCCCTGAGGCTGGGCATGGTGGTGATATTGCCTTGATCCCAAACTGTTTAAAAGTGGTTCTGTCACTCTTTTGTTCTTTAGCCCTTGGTAGCTTATTATTGCGTTCAGAATAAAGATCACATTCCCTAGGATGGCATTGAAAGCCGATTATATGTCCATGTGTGTTCCAACCACAAAAATCTGCTTAATTTCTGGTTGCATGTCCCTGTGTGTTCCAGCCACAAAATCTGCTTAATTTCTCAGAGTCTGACCTCCATTTAAAAGCCATGTGTCTTTGCAGATGCTGTTCCCCCTCTTGGAATTCCTTCCTCACCAAACCTTCGTTCATCTAAATTCTACTCAACATTAAACTAGGTTAGGGACAGGATGGGGAGAACGTATTCATTTATTTCTTATAGGATTAATATGCAAACATGCAAAGACTTCCATAAACCTGTAATAAAAAGAAAGTACAAGAAATATAGGCAAAAGATAATAAGAAATTCAAGGAATAGCAAGCTATGGCCAGTAAATATGAAAAGATGCTTCATTAGTAAGAACTGTTCATTTAAATTTTGATGTTCTAGGTACCACTTAAAATCTTCTGTATAGTTAATCATTTCATCTCAGTACTCATTACTACTAATACTTTGATAAATGCAAGTAAAAACAATAACAGATGGCACTGTTGGTGATGGCAAGAGAAATGGGCATTGTAATATAGAACTGATGGGCCTGTAAATTGTTTTTGAAATCTAGCTTGGTTAGTATCTCGTCAAAATTTTAAATTCACATACCCTGTGACCTGGAAATCACATTTCTAGGAATCTGTCCTACACAAATATTATAGGAAGAATGCATAAAAGTGTAGCTACAAGGTTTCTTAGTGATAATCTGGATCGGTTAAATAAATTCTGGAATAAGCCTGTAATACAGTCATTGAAAAAGAATCAAATTGACCAATATGGACTAACTTGTGAAAAGATGAATAAGCTTTATTAATTGGAAAGCATACACAGTATACTATATATAGTTTGATTTTACTTTTTAAAACAAAATTTGTGCGTGTATATGTAGTATTACTACTACTATATTTATCGAGAACTAAGTACCAGGTACTTTTTAGATTCATTTTCTTTTTTAAATTTCAAAACAGACCTAGAATATGTACTTTTATTAACTGTAGTTTACGTATTGGAAAAATAATGCAGAGAGAAGCTAAGTAAGTAGCCTGAGGTTACACAGCTAGCTGGTGGTTGAGCAGAGACTTGAAACCAGCCAATTAGATTTCAGAGCTAGGTGTCTTAGCCTCTGTGCATGTGTTGGGGGATGGGGTAGAATGGCATATTTATATAAGAATAAATTACAAGTCTCAAAACATATGCCCCACACTGTTAACCCTTTGGAAGCTGAAATTGGAAGCTGGGAGGAAGGGACTTAAAAGTTTTTATTTTATACACTTCAGTAGAAGAAGGACTGAAGGGTCAGGTTAAGGGTAATTTTTATATTTTGTGCTTTACTATATTTTCAAATATTGTTCACTTTCTATGTATTCAAACATAGTCTCTATTGAATATTGAACATGTGATGCTTTTATAATAGGGAGCAAAGCTGCTAAGTGCTGTTTTGAACTTTTGGGATTCTGCTCAGTCTTTGTGAAGCCTTTCCCAGTCTTCACACTTAGAATCAACAGTGCTCTGGTCTCTACTGCCTTCGAAATCATTGTGCCTTATGTTGTATTGGTCCTGATGATGCCTTTCTTCTGTCCTGGACAGGAAGCTCAGTGAAGGCAGGGATGGCAAATAGTAGGCATTCAGCTGATGTTTGGATGAATAGATGGGCGGACATATAGATGGCTAGATGGAAAGAGCAAAAGGCATGAATGTCATTGAGGGATTTTCACCTCAAGCTGCAGCTTCATTGCTGTTATGATCATAATATGCAGACAGGTAGGACTGCTGGCACCTCTCTAAACCACTGTGTGTGTGTCTAGCTTGATGCCATGAGGAAGTAGGGCCAACAACGACAAGTGCTGTTTAGTGTGATTTTCTTGGCACAGCTTTGAGCTTAATAATAGGAAGAAATGTGGCAGATAAATTCTTTAAAAATTTATTAGCCTTGGGTGGAGATGATGAGAAATAGCCTAATCATAGCAGAAAAAGTAAAATTTAGGAGCAGCCTTAAAATGTCAGCTCTTCTACTTTGGCCTCCTATAGAGATAAAACAGTCCTCAATAAAATGAGGGGACGTGTTGAAAGCTTTTAGTACAGTACCTGGCACTTAGTAGGTATTCAGAAAAGGTATCTGTGTCCATACATGTTAATGGGATATAACTCCCATCAATGTGTACAGTAATCCTGGATAGGAAACAAACAGAAAACATAGGAATCATAGGAATCACTTATTATTTTATATGATTTAAAAATTTACTCAAGAAAACAGCTATCATCTATAAAAACAAACAAAAGAAATGGAACTCACTTGATTATTGATCTGCTCATATATTTTTTCTCTGTCTCTACTCTGAAAGATAGGGGATTGATTAGTGAACCAGGGAAGCAATCATACTTCCAGATTATCAGTTTGATGCCACTGTAAACTTGGAGTGATTATTTTCTTAAAAATGACTGTGCTGAGTTGAAAGTACAAGCTGTGTCTATAGCCCTCAGCAACAGACTTGACTGGTGTGAGCCACAGGCACAATTGGCCCCCTTGGCCTGCTGAGCCTCTCTTAACCCCTTGAATGCCCAGCTGATTTTTAGGAGATGGACGTAAGGATGATCCTTGCTGGGCTCTTCATTGCATGTATGCTTTCTGTCGGATCACTCAGTTAATTATCAGTGTCCTGCCCTGAGGAGCATGGCCCCTGGCAGATTACAGGGTGTGGCCCTTCAGGGGTTTTATTTCAAATTATTTTATAGAGGACAAGTCAATCCATGGACTCTCTTTCTCAATATTTCATCGGGCAGCAGGAGCTTCAGGGTCATAGGATCCCGCTCTTCACTAGAGAGTTACTGACTCTTTGTGGCCTCCCGTGCCTGCAGGTCAAGAATAAGCAGGGTACCCCCGTCCCTGCTCCAGCTGGGGCCAGGATCTTTTGAGTGGGCTAACTGCTCAAACCCAGGAACAGGAGACCTGTTTGTAGCATGTGTTTTGGTGTAAGTCATTTGTAGAGAAAGAGCACCAATGGATGAGATAAGGAAGGAGAAGGCGGAGGAAGAGAGAGAGAAAAGGAAGAGGAAGGAAAAGAGAAGGGGAAAGGAAAGAAGGAGACAATTAAGATGATGCCCACTTATTTTTTTTTAAGATTTAATTTATTTATTTCAGAGAGAGAGAGCATGAATGGGGAGAAGGGGCTGAGGGAGAGGGAGAAGCAGACTCCTCGCTGAGCAGGGAGCCTGATGTGGGGCTGGATCCCAGGACCCTGAAATCATGACCTGAGCCGAAGGTAGATGCTTAACTGACTGAGCCACTATGATGATATCCACTTTAATAAGAGCCATTCCTAGAGGCTTTCAGCT
Source organism: Neomonachus schauinslandi (assembly GCF_002201575.2). Taxonomy (NCBI): domain Eukaryota; kingdom Metazoa; phylum Chordata; class Mammalia; order Carnivora; family Phocidae; genus Neomonachus; species Neomonachus schauinslandi. The sequence goes on from NC_058412.1 coordinate 60,870,667, forward strand.
ATTTCGTGAGCGGGCATGTGGCTCAAGGCAAAAAGTGTACTGCTGAGGCACCTGGGTGGCTCAGTCAGTTAAGCGTCTGCCTTCGGCTCAGGTCATGATCTCAGGGTCCTGGGATCCAGCCCCGCATCGGGCTCCCTGCTCAGCAAGGAGTCTGCTTCTCCCTCTCCTTCTGCCCCTCCCCCTGCTTATGCTCTCTCGCTCTCAAATTAAAAAAAAAAAAATGCATTGCCATCCTCCCCATCCCCCACCCCCACCCCAAATCTCTAACATTATATAAGGAAGAGGATGCCAGATGTCAGGGAGGTCCTTGAAGGAGGCAGGTCCTCAAAAGGTGGAATATGTATGTGTGTTAAAGATGGAAGAGACATTTTTGGTGGTGGTGAGGAAAGATATTTCTAGACTGTTTGTTTATATGTGTATGGACCTTAGGCCATTTTTTATAACCTTTTGGAGAGCCGCTTTGTTGCTCTGTGTAGTCGCTCCAAGAGTCATTCAAACTGATGGTCCTTGTCATGTCAGCCTTAGGAGCAGTTCTAGTTCTGGGCTTTTGTTGAAGACCATCCCTCAGTACTTGAGTTTTCCAGAAGAGTTTTATCATAAAAATAGAGACAACGTTTTTAATATAAAGACCACCATGCGTTTTTGAGTACCCAGTGCATTTTGTTCACAGTGCTAGGTGCTGTATAGGATACAAAAAAAGTTCAAAATCCTTGGCCTCAACACATTTACTACCTAGTCTATAGCCAAGATTTTCCTACAAGATAAATACTTGTCACTTAATCATGCAAGTTTTCAGGAGCCATTTATGAAACACTTATAAATTGCCAGGTATTGGGCTAGGCAGTAAGGTTTAATAATAAGTAAAACAGTTTATTTGCCTTCAAGAAGCTGGTAAGGAGACTAAATATTACATTGTTTTATATGTACTGAGAGACCATCAAAATTCAGAACACTGAGGCATCAGGATAGACTTTATGGTGTAATGGGACCAGAGCAGATTCCTAGTAAATGCTGTTTGAGTGGTCCTATCTCAATGTGCATTTGTGCATGCATTTGGTAAACATTTGGGAAGTAGTACAAGGTATTTGAGCTAGAATTTGATCCCTGGATAGGATTCTTTTAAAGATTTTATTTTATTTATTTGACAGAGAGAGAGAGACAGCTAGAGAAGGAACACAAGCAGGGGGAGTGGAAGAGGGAGAAGCAGGCTTCCCGCCGAGCAGGGAGCCCGATGCAGGGCTCTATCCCAGGACCCCGAGATCATGACCTGAGCCGAAGGCAGACGCTTAACTGACTGAGCCACCCAGGCACCCCCCTGGATAGGATTTTGATGGCTGGAGAGGAAAGGGAATTTCAGAAGAGGGAGCTGAATGAGTAGGCAGGTAAGATCTCAACTAGGAGCCTTAGTCTGTGGAGCTACAGGAGATCCTGATTTATCCTCTCACTTTGTAGGTAAAGAAACTGAAGTCAGCAAGAGGGAAAGGATTTGAATTGGGGACCAAGGACCTGGCAAGCAGCAACACCTAGCCAGATCCTTCATTTCTTTATCCCAAGAATAGAGCACTGCACTCTGAGCACAGAGGAAAGCTTGGGGTCTCCAGCAGTAGAAGTCGTGGTATAGTCCATTCTGGATATTGAAAATGCTAGCAGCTTAGAGTATATCAAAGATAGATGAAGACGAAGAGAGAAAAGAAGAAGAAAGAAGGGAAGGAAAGGAAGAAGGGCAAGAGGAAAAGATATGCTTATCATGGGCCAGGCACTCTCCTTGAATCCTATGCACAAGGTAGATATTGTTCCCATTTACACATGAAAGCACTGAGGTTCAGAATAATTATATATCTTGCCAAAGCTGACACACCTAGCAAGTGGTGGGACTGAGAACCAGACCCACATTTCTCAGACTTTGAGTTTGTGCTCTAACAACTGCAACAATTGACTGCAATGAGAAGACCGTCCAGACCACGTTGTGTTGTGATCCCTAACTTCCCTCTGGGTCAGTACTTCATGTGGTGTGGTTCTCCCTGCCTGATATTTTGAGGGAAGATCAACGTGCCAGGTGTCATGACTCTTCACTTGAAATTTCACATCTCTCTTTAAAGTTGTTATGTTGAGGCCAGTCTTGCAGGACAGGAAACTGAGGCTGGCAAGTTCAGGCTCCAACTTGTAAAGGACAGAGCTGGAATTTAAACCAGATTCCTCTGACTCCCAACTCTGTGTTGCTTCCTTTATAGTGTAAGTTTTCGAGCCACAGAAGGGGAGGATCCCTTGCAGGTATCTGATCCCCTGCAGGTATCCCTTAGCAGGTATACCAAATGAAGGTATCTGAGGATTCCTTGCAGGTATCTGAGGGCCGACAGTTGCATGTCTACCATTTCCAGCTTGGGATGGAACCCAGAACTGGAGAATCTTCTCAGCGTTATTTCCCTGCCTGCCCTGAGACTCTCCCCTTGCATTTATCTTAGAGGCAGTTTATAGGAGCTATATTGACCAGTAATTCAAGAACAAGATTCCCAGGCTCCAGTGTCCTGCTAAAAACTCAACTTCATAGAGTTATCTAGGCCATGCAATCTGTCTGCATAATATCCTTCCTTTGTAGAGAAAGATCTTAGGAAAAAGATGACTTTCTAATGGCAAAGGACAGGACAGGCACCTCCGATATCATATGATAACCATCTGCTTAAGGAGTTAGAGCTACTAATTGGTCTCTCACCTTCAGTATAAAAAATACACCTCCAACTTGGGGTTATTGTATAGTTCACTCATCAAAATCTACATTAAATGAACCTTCAAGTTGTGGCACAGACCATGACTTTTTTTTCCCCCCTGTCATGGAAATTGAAATGACTGCCAAGAAGGCATGGAGAAAGGTTGTGCGACAGATGGTGGGATTTCTGAGGCCAGGGAAGTCTGTGATTTATATTTCTTGGGGCTGGTTTAAAGCGTTATCCAAATAGCCCAACCTGGAACACCTAGGGAGGCTGGTCAGTGAATTGCTAAATGTAGACTGTCTGATAGCTTTAGGATTTCAGGATGTGATGACCAAATGAAGTCCTTGTCCTCATGGAACTTAGACTTTTTGAGGTCTTTACCTCTCTAAGTAAACTGATTCTGAGCTAAAGTTTGAACATACATATAATGAGACAGAGTAAAAGCTACTCACATGGATGATTTAGGGGCAGCTCAAAGTCTCTCCCACCAAATCTCCAACAAGTAGGAAACAACTATTTTGTCAGCTTGTTACAGTGTCTGAAATACCACCCTTGGAGATGCACTGCTGTTCTGAATTTCGAATTTAGGAATTCAGAACAGCAGTGCATTTCTAATCCTCAGGTAAAATGTACATACTCTTTCAACATGTATTTATTTCTTTTTCTTCCCAGCACATACATCTGAGACCAAAGCTCTGGGTGGTGGGGATGATGCAGTGGGGGGGACAACTTAGGGAGGTAAGGGTAGTAAAAATGAAATAGTTCACAGTTTTTTTGAGGTTGGACATCCATGCAGGATTATCCAATTGGTATTGAGCATCTTCTCTAAACCTTGCTATGGCAGTGTTGAAGGGGCATGGTTTCACTCAGAAAACCCACAGGCCAAAAACAGAGTGGCTGGGTTATATGAAGAAGCTGCCAGGTTGTTTCTGCTATCAGGAGAGTCTAAGACCACTTACTTTCATCCTTCATTGCTCCCTAACAATTTATAGAGTCAACCACAGAGTCAATGAGTACTCTGGCCAGCTGATTACCCTGGTGAAAGTGTGCTCTGGTTTCCCCAGAGCCACCAGCCAGTGTAAATTCGTGTGCTACTTGGTTCTTCAATTTCCTGTGGTTAAACCAATGAAGATGATGGTTGCAGGAGAAAAGAAGATAGAAACTCCTTCCAAGCCATAACAAAGGTAACAAGCTAAAAAGCTTGACTGACCCCAGGGTTACTCTCTTCTGTTTCTTCGAATGACTTCGAGGCCATGTCCTAATTCAAGGGGTCTCATCCTGCTGTCACTCTCAGTTGAAATGTCCTCCATCACCCTTTCTAATCATTCAGATCGTGCAGTTCCTTCCAATTTAGAACAGGGCTCCTATTCTCCATAAAGTGCTTCCTTTTCATTCTTTTCTGCATAGTCCAGTCTTCTGACCTTTTATTGTTCTTACCGTTTTCTTAGACTGTTATGGTTTTATTGCTCTGCAGTATTATATATCAAGTTCACAGGCATTCTTTGTATCTCTCTAACTAAACTATAAGCCCCTTAAGGAGAGGAACGATGTCTTATATATATCTCCAGTGCTTAATGAATTACACGGCACTGTAGCACTTTTTGAATTGAATTGAATTGACCCATTTATCTCTAATCCAGCTGCGGTGCTAAGTTGCCAGCCTTGACTTGGAATGAACAGTGCCAAAGGATATAAGAAAAATATTAAAGTTGATCAAGTCTTCAGTAGAACAGCTCCACTAAAAACCATAAATGCCCTGTGAGGATCGGACAAAGAACATGCTCTGAATACATAACCTTGGATCACTGTGAGCAAGTGGATGAAACAAGGTGAAGGGTGATTTAGAGGAACGGAAGAGAAAATTAAAGAAGATTAGGGAACACAGGGACTATTTTGAGACTATAACCAGGAGGCCGGTTAATCATCATGTGTTTCCAGGGCAACTCTTTTGTAGTAAAGGGTGGTTTTAGAGAAAAAAACACTGGGACAGAGAAAAGGTTGTTCAGCCAATGATGTGTGAGCTCCTGGAAACAACTGGGAGAGAAGAGAAGGAAAGTTCTGGAACTGGAAAAACACAGTTGTGGAAATGAGGGGGAAAAAAAAAAAAGATTGGAGACCCCTGGCCTAGAGACTAGAAAATGTAGGGCACCCTTTGAGTAAAAGATTGTGCAGAGCCAGCCAAGATATGTCTTAAAGAATATTCAGTGGCAGCCTTAGACATGGAGCTTGCCTGGGCCTTTGAGGGACTTGACTACTTTCCCCATCCAGAAACAAGGGGGCTTTCCACAAGGTGGGGAATCCTAAGGGGTGGTTGACAGGGAAATTGTTAAAGTTTGTTCAGCCAAGGGCTAGTCATTAGCTGCCCGAAGCTTTCCATGTTAAGGCCCCAGTCCATCTATCCATCCCTGGGGGCACGTTCTACCTTGGATAAAGGCAGGATTGGGTTCTGCAGAAGAAAGGGCAAGTAGAGAGCAGATCTTTACCCCTTCATTTTTCTCATTTGTTGTCCTTACAGTACAGGGTGTGTCAAATGGATTATTTCTTTTGGGCTGCATTTACCTACCCTGAGGTTTGCTGTTTCTGAGGGTGAGATTTGTTGTTGCTGCTGGAGGGAAAATGGTCTGAACTTGGGAAAGGTTCAGAAGCCCATGGTGATGCTTTCATCCTGTTTCTAGGACAGATTCCTATCCATGTCCTAAGGCAAGGCACCCTGTTTTTGCATCTCTAAAATGGGATAATAACTGCTCTGACAGAAATATCATGGGAATAAATCCATTTGCCAGGCTTCTCTCTTTGAAGTCAACAAGGATGCTTTATCATTACTATAATCACTTTAGCACTCTCTCTTTGAAGACACCGGCACAGACCTAGATGCATCTCAAATACATTTAATTGAGTCCATTTTTCTCCCAGCAGAATTGGGAAGAGGCAGCCATGTGGGTGGAGGAAGAATAAAATGGCAAGGGCAGATCTTCATAGTCCTAATAGGAATCATAAGCTCAACGATAATGATGTTAATCAGGAGCACCATCTGACTGTTTTTTGTTTTTTTTTTTAAATATAAAGACCCTCTCTGAGCATGCCTTGAAAAGCTGGCTGGCCTCTGGGGCTGGCCGCTGACTTCAGAGGCACAGTTTATATGCAGGGGAAAAGGAGACCTAAAGAACCATTGTCAGGAGTCGAGTGAGGAGCAGAAAGTTGGAGAGATGTACCTCCCAGTTTATGGGGACAGGTCTGTAGCACCCACATCCTACTTTAGTGGCAAAACGGTACTTCTGAAGAGAATTGCGACTTTCAGCTGCATGCCTTTATTATTCAGGATTCAACCTCAGCAGAAAACCTGTGGGTGATTTTCCCCTTTCCTTTTTCCTTTTCACTCTTTCTGGGCGGATTCTATTAATTTCCCCCAATGGCGTGTGCTGTCCTGCACTGGCGCTGCCATTGCTGATCTCCTTATTCGTCTCGGAGCAGAGAGGCCATTTGGATGAATATATGTTCCCCATTTTCTTTGCATTATAAATTCAGTGTTGTGGGAAAAGGAGCGAAATGTAATGGCAAGGCCTCCACAGAGAAATGTCCCTATTTGAGAAGAGGAGTTTTGTAGGGGGGAACAATTGACAGCCTCTCAGTACAGTGGGCACATTTTTCTGTACAACCGCATCACCACTAATGATAAATGAGGAATGTATGATAGCTGGCGCCATTGTCTGACAGCTACAGTTTTGGCCAGAGGGCCGTGGCAGCCTTTAGACTTCTGTTCAAAATGAGTTAAACATATTAGGCATTATGAAGGCACAGAAGCCTCGAGAATGAGTGCTGAAATGAGTGATCCGGGTAGGCTCCTGGGTACACAACTTGCAAAGCAGATGTCATTCTAATAATGTGTGATATAGAACATGCCTGGCCTAAACCCTGCTGGATGAAATATGAAGCCCCGTTGGTGATATTTAATACCATTTTATGAGGTGCCATCTTATAAAGACAATGCCCGCCGTATGTGGAATGCTTAAGGTATTTTGCCAAAGGCACAGGGAGGTATCTGGAGTAAGTAGAATTTTTATTATTTTATAAGCCTTTACTTTGTAATATTTCTGTTTCCACATTATTGTGGGGGCTCGCTGCCCTAACCTTTGTCGAGTGAACCTGATGAGCAGCTTGCTGGTAGATTGACGGATAGCCCTCGCTGTTTCTGGAGGAAGAGGCTAGCTCCTACCTAAATGCATTCTTCAGAAAGCCCTCAGAGCAGAAATACAGCTTTGCTACAAGCATTCTTCGAGCAGGGATTTTGAGGCCGACATACAAAAATATTGCCGTTTTTCAAGTGGACCATTTCGAGGGTAATGGAGGATTTGTGGGGATGATAGCTACCGGTTCACATTTTCTTCTTTCTCTACGGTTCCTGATGCTGGGTACCCACCAAAGTTTGGGGTCCCTTTTGGGACATCCTAACGTTGATGAGGCTTGTGAATCATAAGCCACAGCGTCAGAGTGGATCTCGCTGCCCCTGAAGTCCTAAAAATCTTAAGTGTGTGAACAGCAATGGTCCAGGACTGGAAGTGAGTCTTGGGAGGTGCGTGTGGTGCAGAGAGAGTAAGGGCAGTGTTGGAAAGGATGAAGTGATAATAAGAGTGGCCAATTTAAAGCATATCACGTTTTACATTTGTTTTCTAAATGCATTTGCATTTACAACTCACATGCCACATAAGGCATTCCATAAGTTGAGAACCATATAATTGACCAGACTCAGAATGCTTAAGAAAGGCATCACATGTTACATTTCTGAAGCAGTGTCTGTTCTCCTCATGCTCGCGTTCTGAGCAGCGACATTTCTTCGAGGATCTGTTTGAGGTGAAGGGTCCTGTATTAATTATGAGTGCAATGGTTGAGGAAGAGTAGAGGGTTTTTTTTTTTTTTTTTTTGAAGTACCAGTGTACCAAAGAAACAACTTCCCAGCACATCCGCGAAGTAACATAACCAAAGTCATTTCCTTCAAAATTCAGGACAAGCTCTTCGGACGGACCTCTGCCTAACAGTTTGTGGGATTAAGCGTGCCTTCTCTCAACCGTCAACCCTCCCGACATAGACACGCACAGCCAGCCGGATGGACATGGCGAGGAAGGCCGCCCTTGGGCGCCATTGTCTCTCTGCCACCACCAGTGGCGCTGTGGGCTAACATGTAGTGCGGTGTGTTTGTTTTCCAGGGGGCTTATGCAGATTGTTCTTGTTCTTGCGTGATTTAGTTAAATATCTAGTAATCGATAAAATATTATGGCAAAAAGAAGGGAGCTGTTCCTCTCTTACTGAAATGCACGCTTTGGGGCTACTGAATGAGAGCAAGACACTAAAAAATGTGCTGTTGAATTAGGCATGTGTAAGACATCTACAGAGGATCGGAGGAAGATTGTAAAAATTAAGAGCACTTTACACTCAGATTGCTTTATATGTGTCTTAGTTCTCATTCCATTTTTAAGAAGCTGAAATCAGAGATTGTAGTTAATGGGCACTATGGGTGTGGTTTATATAAGAAAGACTGCCTGAACTCCAAACAGCTGATTCAAAGACAGGGTTGAGGTCTAGGTCAGAATATTGGTAAGTAATCTACTTTTAGAAGTTTTAAGCTCAACTGAAATGGTTAAAGTCTATGTAGATGGCTTTTGCAGTTCGTGCTTTCGCAGACACTTCTCATCGATCAGCCCACTCTCGTCCTCATTGTGGAGGATCTGAATCTATTCAGGTTCCAACTGTTCTGCAATGCCAAGCAGAATGGCTACTTTCTTGGATGAGCCGAATTTTCACTCCTATTTTTTTTGGGAAATGAAGGGAATTGGAAAAGTTCAGTATTTGAAATAGAAGGACAACATTGTAGAGTTAGGGACAAGAGCACAGGATTTGGAGCTTGATGACCCAGCTCTGCTACTAAGTACAAATAACCTTGAGGAGGTACGTCACTTAACCTTTCCAGACCTGTTTCCTCATCTATAAAATGAGGGTAACAGTATTCTTCCCTGTCTACCTTGCATCATTGCTCTGCCTAGCCAATGATGTAATGGGAAGCCTTTAACATCATCTGTGAATATGAGTTACCCCTGCCACTGCTGTTACTACCGCCATCACGCCAGCTACGGCTACAGCTCGTCCTGTGCATCCACCTCTCCTGCTGCCTGCGAACTGATGTGATTATAGGGAGCCTGGGCACCGGTTCCCCCCAACTCCATGAGGTCTTTTCTAGAAGGACAGCTTTGCTTCAAAGGAAGGGCGAATGCTAGACTAGGGTTTGGAAGACCAGTGTCTGGTCTCCTCCTTGCCACTCACCCCGTCTGTGACTCTGGAGAAGGCATCTCAGTCCCGACATGTGTGAAATGTGAGGGGATATCACTAACCAGTGGTTTTCAAGCTGCTTTTCTTCAGAACTGTAGGTATCTGCTTCCATCTGGTCTGTTTCATTATTATATGATTTTATAGAGTGTTTCTGTGTGAAACTTTGGTTAAAAAATGAAAATAAAGTTCCGATATTAAAAAGAGCTTACAAATCACTGGATTAGAAGTTCCCTAATGTCTCTTTTAAATACAAAAGCCTATAATTTTGTCATTCTGGGAATTATGATGACCTCCATTCCCTGGTCAGACTGCTGTGGTCACTTAATTCCCAACTTCATCATCAGAGCCAAAGGGAACAAATTGTCCAAGTCGTTAATTGCCTCCCATATGTGTAAATGCCAGCTGTCAGCATGTGGCCTGGCCCTTCCCTTTATGGACAACGGCAGCCTCGAGGTCCATATAACAGTATTTTCTATGGCTGGCCTCAGGCCTGATCTTTAAATGGGACCTGAGACCCCTCACACTTCTCAAGAGAAGTAAAGGAGATTAGCAGATTGGTGAGTGTCCGTCACTTTTAACAAAGGTGTTTTAGGATCCTGTGCGCCCCTCCTTAAAATACAGACATTAAGGGAGAAGAATGTGTGACAAATCCTCTCAGTCTTTTTGTATAAAATGCTAATCAATTGCTCTTTTGCTGTAGAAATCTTAATAAATCAACTGGGGAGAAATGCATGTTTCATATGAAGAGTACAGAAGTTGTGACTGGGTATTGCCTAAGACCCAGCCCCTGCCCCATGGAAGGGATCAAAATGAATCAGATGATTTCCCTCTTTACGTCCCTTTGCTGGAAAGTCCAAGGTGGTTCTTCCAAGGGATTCACTGCAGGCTGTGATTAAAGCCCTTCTGCTGCTATCCCACTCCCCAGTGAGCTCGCCCCACTGCAGCTTTAGGTTCAGGATTGCTCTGTTGAAGAATCCTCACCCAGAGTGGGTAATAATTTGATATTGCTTAGCACAGGGATTTAGGGGAGACTGAAACCCTTTGACTGGGCTCTTTTTCTTGAGTCCTGTAATTTCTAACCCATTGTGATCAAAAGAGTCAATGTGCTCTCTGGGGCAGAGAGGACACATATCCCTAATTTTCACAGACTTCTGAAATGATGTTTTGAGTACTGACCCCAACAAGTCCAAGCTCCTCATCTGTGTTCTATGAATTGTCACAGAGGAGATGGGAGAGTCTCCATTCTGATTTGCCTTTGTAGTGAAGAAGGAAGCTCTGCTGGGCTTACTGGGTAGGCAGATTAATCTGCACCCATTAAAAAGGTCTCATTTTCGGGGCGCCTGGGTGGCTCAGTCGTTGGGTGTCTGCCTTCGGCTCGGGTCATGATCCCAGGGTCCTGGGATCGAGCCCCGCATCGGGCTCCCTGCTCCGCGGGAGGCCTGCTTCTCCCTCTCCCACTCCCCCTGCTTGTGTTCCCTCTCTCGCTGTCTCTCTCTCTGTCAAATAAATAAATAAAATCTTAAAAAAAAAAAAAAAGGTCTCATTTTCCAGCAGTGGGGTAAAAAACTTTTGCCAGCAGGGTCAGATTACTGAATCACTCAGGTAAACAGTGTTTTGGTTGTTGGACAGTTTTGGCAGGTACTGTATGCGGTTATGGATTTCTAAAGCTTTACAATTCAATACTTAATTTCTAAAATAATTAATTCATGGAACATAATTGTATTAGCTATATACTATTGTGAGTTCTTGGGAGTTACAGATATCTATCTAGGGACATATAAAGAAGGACAAAAAGAATTCTTCCTGAGGATCAAGCTGTAAAGTCAGCATCTCTTGGGTCGGAGCACAGATTAAGTGAAATCTCTTTACAGTGATGGAATGACTTTGATGCTCAGAAATACTTGGCTGCAAGCTGAGTCACTGTTGTGGCAAATCTACACAAATAATATGTTTACCAGAGGAGGGGCTGAGCAGATATAAAAGTGGAAAAAGAGGAGGATCCCAGTGGTAAACGCTGGCTTATCTAAGTACCATCGAGGAGAGAGAGAACCTCAGCCTGGTAGTGCTATGCTGTGGTCCAGATGGCTATGTCAGGTGATGCATCGAACACTCCAACCTTACAATAGATTCTCCTTGTTCTGATTCATTTAAACTTCTGATGAGAGCCCACTATATCATGAGGCCCTGCCTTGCACAAAAAAATTCCTGGGCAGCCACACCCAAGGATTTTGGTCTCAATGAGAGTAACATTTCTCTTTATAAGTAAGTAAATGAGCACTTAGGTTTTACCCATCAATCTCTTGAGCTTGACTTGAATGGATCTATTGGTGAGAGATAATTCTTGGTGTGCCAACAAATCAGTTTCCAAGGGGCACCAGAAATGTTGGCCAGATCCTAATTAACCATGGGTGCAGTTGCCTGTGTCCATCAGGGTAAATGCTCCAACAAAACAAATGTTGCCCCGTGAGTCCCTGGGAAACAGCTTGCTGGGCCCTCCCAAGCTGTGACATCCTCTGTACATCTGCACTGGGGGACACTTTCCTCTAACTGGAATTCTGTACCAGTGCTAGGCAAAGTAGGTGCACACTCTGGTAGGTGAGTCAGCTCTCTGTGACTCACCTTTCCTCTGTTTTGCCACTGTAGACAAAGGAACTGCTATGTCCTCATGTCAGTAGCTTAGCATCTTCAGCTTTGTTATTTGTCATGCATAGGCCTTGAACATTGATTCTAGACTTGGGTTTAGCCTTGTTTTTTGTTTTGTTTTATTGTTGTTTTGCTTTGTTTTTCCTTTTTTCATTTAAGAGTTTTATTGAGGTTTGGTTGGCAAACAATAACAGCATGTTTAAAGCGTGTGATTTAATAGGTTTTGATAATATTGATATACCCATGAAACCATCACCACAATCAAGATAACACATCTCTCACCTTCAAAAGTTCCTCTTTGCCCCTTGGTAATCCCCAATTACCCTGCTCCTGGGCAGCCACTGATGGGCTTGTCCCAAGCCTTATAATTTAAAGCAGGCTCTTGTGCTATATTTTTGTGTTGGTAACTAAGTACCTCTTATTACCTCCGTTGCCCCAGTTGACTTTGCTAGCTCTGTTGGAGACTCGTGTCTGCATTTCACTTCTGGCTGCAGGAATTCTCTATTAATGAAGACTTTCTCGTCCGGACTGTGTCCCATAGTTTGCTGCTAGACTAATTGTATTTCACCTACATTCTGGGCTCTCCACCTATTCATTCTGCTGCATCCCTGACACCAACCTGCTACCAGTTAGTTTCCCACCTTTATTGGCTACCGAGCTCTGCTTGGCAAGTAACTCTGCACTGCCACTGCTCCACTGTCAGTCCTTGATAATGTCTGAGGTCTACCGGCTACATTTTCCCCCTTACCTGCTCCTAGAAATGCCCCTAAAAGTAACCTGAAGCCACTAGTCTAACCAGGTGTTAGCTTTTAGTCATTCTGGAATGAATCTATCACATCATCAGTTGACCCCAGTATTGCCAAGAAAACATTTATCCCTAAAACTAAAACAAGGTTGTTTTGATTATTTCTTTATTCAGAAGATTCCTTGGAATCACAGGTTATCTCAGTAGTACCGTTGTGAATGTCATTGGCCTGCAGGTGGGTTAAATTGACTTACTGTTTAGCAGAGAATTCTGGGTTCTAGCACAAAGGATAGATTGCGATAGTGACTATCCCAGCTGATGAGAAGAGTCAAGGTAAGAAGGTCATTGCTAGAACTATGAAGCTGTTTTCAGGAGTGTCACCATGACTTTCTACTTAGTCTTCGAATTCTGAAAGTTTTCTTATAGCTAGAGAAACCCAAAGGGCAGAAGGTAGTTATAGCTCCTCTACCTCTGCCTTAACCAGAATCAGAGTGAGAAATTAAATAACAGGAGATTTAGTCCAGTTCTCTAACATTTATTGAGTTGTCACCATGGCCAGACACAGAGTTACTGGTGGTGAGATTTAACCGACCTCAACCATTTCTGCTGTCGCATTGCTTACAGCTTAGTGGATGGGAAGGAAAAGTTCCTGTTCTAATATCAGAACGTCTTTGGCAACTCATCCTTGTTATAACAGTTATTTATGGACCCTGTGTGCTTTGGGGGCCTGGACTCAACCTTATGGCTGACTCTAGAAAAATACCTGCTTGATGGTTCTAGTTCAGGCAACACTTCTGGAACTTTGATGCGTGCCTTAGTGGTGACTATATGTCTATTCTAGGTAAGCTACTTAGCTCATTAGGTTTGGGATGATGGTGGGAAACGCTCTGCTGTGGAGGACTGGAAATAGCTGTGGCCCATCTCTATGTATCACCCATTGAATCTTGGATTTGTATGCCCAAATTGCTGTTTATACTCATATGAAGTCAGTGCTATTTTTTCTTGAACTCTTTATAGGAGTCAATGGATTTTTGAACCTTGATTTTTTTTTTAAGAAATAGTATTTTGGAAGTAGGGTCAAGCCAATATGGCAACTCAGGTACCTCTATCTAGAGAGTCTCCTAATTTTGAGAGAAAAGGGCAATATATGGAAAGGAATGTCCCCATTCACGTAAATATCTTCATGGCCGTGGTGTGTAGCGAGTTAGTGACTCTAGTCACTATTTATTAGTACACTCATTGATAATTCTAGTTAATGGCATACCTAGGTACTTGAGCTGTCTCAGAATTCTTAATACAGTCCTCAAACACAATTACTTTAAATCGATATATTTCATAAACACATGCCATATGGATATGTAAGAAAAGAAGGTCTAGAGACTTTAAAAAGGATAATTGATTGATGATTGAGAAGGTCAGTTTTAGAGTATGGTGATACTATCTGATACATATCTACCTGAGGCATCCCATGCATGAAGTCCTTATAAGACTAGTTCGCTTAAAATAAATAAGTCATGGGGATGTAATGTACAGCATGGTGACTATAATTAATAACACTGTTGAAGAATAGTATAGCATATCTGAAAGTTGGTAAGAGAATATCTTAAAAGTTCTCATCACAGGAAAAATATGTTTGTAACTATGTCTGTATGATAACTAGACCTATTGTGGTGATCATTTTGCACTATATAGAAGTATTGAATCATTATGTTGTATACCTGAAATTAATGTCATGTTGTATGTCAGTTATACCTCAATATTAATAATAAAATGTCAGTTAGCTTTGCACAGAGTAAATCTCTGTAATCCAGTAAATTATAAAACTCTTAGTCTTAGCAAGGCTCTATTGATGCCTTTCTGTAATGGAGTGGATATTGTGTGTCTGTGGATGTGTGTGTTATGTGCGTGGTTTGGGGTTTTGTTGTTGTTGTTTGTTTTTTGTTTTTTTTTGTGGAGGTGAGTGGAGACTTTTATAAAAGAAAGAAAAAAGTTATTCATAGTACAAATCCTCTCCACAGCTGTAATGGTGAGTCAGTGGCATGGTCATTATATACAAGCATATGAATTTTGATCTCTTTAATCTTTCATGAAATTAAATTACTTCTCTTCCTTTAGGTTCTTCCCTTGAGCAGAATTTTAGGGAGACTGGCTGAGAGTGAAACTTAGGGAAACATTATATTAGTATCTCCTCCTTAGAATATGAAATAAATCTAAAAAATGATATAATTATGTGCACAAGTACACTTCGGTATCAGTCTTTAGATTGTTTCATTCATTCACTCATTTGACATCTGTTTATAGAGCACTAGTCACTATCGAGCACTAGACACTGTGATACTTAGGTACATAAACGTGAATTTGGCAAAGTCTCTCTCTTCCTACAGTGTGGTTGATAATGAACCGTATTTCTCTGAAACACTGAACTCCCAGCACAGAACTTGTCCCATAGGCTAGGAGGTTCACTAAGTGTTTACTGACAAAAGTCATTGTTTCCCAAAGTGTACTCTGTGGAACACTAGCCTGGAGGTGCTCTGGGAAAACAATGAAAAAGAGATTCCTGGTCAAAATGTTTGGAAAATAATAGCTATTATCTTTCTCTCTTGAGGATTGGCAAAGCACAGTTATATGTTTAAAGCTCTGAGAAATCTTACTGAATTTTGTTTAATCCAGCTTTTCCAAAGCTCATTTAATTGGGGCACCCGTCTTTAAAGTAAACTTAATAACCTCCATGGAACATAGGTTAGAGAATACAGGGTAAATGAAAGTGAGAATCAATGTCAGAAAGACCTCTAATGGTTTAAACAAGCCATGGAAGCCTTCAGTTCTTCCCCCAACTGCATGACTGAGGCCCCATCCCTCAGAGGTCTCATTATTGTATATTTTTGACTTAGTGCAGAAGAAAAATTTTGACCCGATAGCATTAGTAATATTGAATATATATACATATGCATATATATACACACATATTTTATTACATATGTAATATTACATATGTAATATATATATTATGTAATATAATATGAACTATATATATATGTATATATATATATATATATATACACACACACATATATATATATAGTTTATAAAGGGAAACATCAGTAGACAAAAAAACACCAATCTTTAAAATTGCCCATTTGTACCCCCAATTGTAGTTCTTACGGAATCACACTTTAGGCAAATTCTTGGTACATTTCCATCCCAAGTCACCTGGACAATATTTATACTATTAACCACATGAGTAGAATTTAATGGGAACAGCTCAAATAAAACCTGCCCTCACACTACCTTTGATTGTCAGTTTCCATTTCCTGAATGGCATTGATGGGAGTTCTACTCAGACTCCTTCTGAAATCTTTGAGGAATCCTTCAACATTTAAGAAATATAAATCAAGGTTAATTGAAGAAAAATGAGAGAAAGTGTGTTTTTATGTTGCTCTGATAAGTCTGTGGCTAGGCAGTAATTGCAAAACAATACATAGGTGAAAAATAGAAGCTGACAACTCAAAGTAGCAAATGCTGATTGTATGGAATTACATTATTGCACAGGATAACTCCGCTCCCTGTCCGTATTCACGTGCTTCCTTGGGAAAAGCTTGGAAACCAGATGCATATTTCTACATCCATTATTTTAGTTATACAGGTGGTTCATTGAACAGGACTTTTATTTTTGGATCCCAAAGTTGACTTCATTCCTTGAGCAGTGTGACTTGAGTTTCTCTTGTGTATGGCCCTTGTTTCAGGCCCCATGAGATTTTTCCTTCCCCCCCCCCCCTTCCTTCTGGATATTGTTGCCACTGTCAAATGGGAAATACACAGAAATAGGAGATTAAAAATGTAAATTTTATAAACAGAAATCAAAGGTCCTAAATCCTTAGCAAAGAAAAGCCAACATAAGTAAGAACATTAAAAAACATACATAAATAGTGCTTCCAGGCTGAATATGTTAAATAATTCAACAGTTAAGTCATAAGCGTTCTTAAACTTAAGTATAAAAATGCCCTTGACAATATTTCACAGCCGTGCATTTCTTTAAAATATTTAGCATTCTCATTAAAGAGAATGACTTTAGTTTATATATTAGTTACACTCCTGCTTGTTAATATGAAGGAATTTAGGAGCAAAAAGCATTCTTATGTGTATAAGCAAAAGGCAATTTACATACAAAGTTGGACAACTATTCACTTTTTATTTATTTCTGGATCATCAGCATCGACATATAGCTATACAGCATTTAAACAAATTTGTTCCTTATGTGCAGTATTAATATTCTCTGCCCCAAAGTGCCGTTTGCTAATGCCATTGTGAAGACAGGTTCCTTCAAAGCTACACGGAAGTCCCTGCTTTAGAAAGACTTAATGAACCTTACATTTTTTGGAATACTGCACAGTGTAATGCCTATTACATATTCATTGCGAGAATGGAAGATTTCCTTTAACTCTGAGCTTCCTGGTCTAGTTCTCTGTAAAACATTGTCAAAAGTCACCAGAGACTTTCGTGGAAAATTGTGACTCTTGATAGCAGGATGTAATGGGGAGGTTTAGAGTAGAGAAGCCAGGAGTCTATTGCCCCACAGGGAGACGTTCTGACAGACAAATGGATGGATAATACAATTTTTGACATAATGGGATGAAAAACTTTATGCCAGAAAGAACTGAATTAAACTTATTACTTTAAAAGAAAGTCTGAAGTTTGAAATCATCAGAATTTCCAATGTGTGCTTCATTGTACTGCTGATATGCAGAAGAGATTTTCAAACAGTTGCTGTCAGCGGATTTATGGAGTCACTAACAAGGCCACCGTAAAATTTTAGTTACCTCTTTGGAAATATCCACAATAATAAACACAGTGTTTCCTTCTTTCTCTCACATTTTTAGTAAAGGACATGTAACAGTGTTCCTTTATGTTCCTACTTTCCCATTCCAGAAAGCAGAGCGATAATTTTCAGAGGTTCGGGATGCAGTTCAGGGGGACGGAGGAACGGAAGACACCCTGTTAAAGACTTTTACCTTTGTTGAAAAGTGCTTCATGATGTGTGGTGGGCAGGCTTGGAAATCAGTGGTCACAAGTGGGTAGCAGGCCTCCCTTGATGTGGCTGGGACTGATTTGGAAGAGTTACCAGTCCCCTCTCCTGTTTACCTTGAGTGTCTCTATGGTGCCACCACCAAGAACCAGCATCACAGACAGCCACCCACTCTATACACCCCATCTTGTCTAATCAGCTCTAGATGTTTGGAAGCAGAATGCTACCTTCGTTCTCCTCACATTCTCCATTTTATTTCAGACCTTTAAAAAAATCACATAATCTCATAATTGGTTTCCCTTACACTCTATCTCATTCACATTTGAATTCGTTCATATTATCATTTCACCAAGCACAATACTTTGTGTCTTCGCCTATTACTTCTCTTGTTACTTTGTGTGGATTTTATTCATTTAGTGTCCGTCCCCCTTTCTGGTTGAGTCCACGAGGGTCACACTGTGTCTTTTTGTTGCGATGTCTCAGTGCTTACAAGGCTGGGACTAGGAGACATGCACTTTCAGAGTCATGCAAGTAAGTGCCTCTTTAATTTTGCACCCCGGGTGCCTCATTTGCCTCGCCCTATTCTTGGCCCTGGTGCTAGAACAATGCCTGGCACGTAACAAGAGCTCAATACACACTTGGCAAGGGTCAGAATGCCCCACTAGGTAAGTACAATTTAGAGCATATTCTCTATTGTTGGAATAGCTACCCTAATAAAATTATTTTCTTGCCTTTAACATTTTTGAAGGTAGATGTATCTACCAGAGATAGGTTTCACATAGTTACATAGGAAAAGGAAACCTCAAGACTTAGAGGTAAATACCTCAAGAAGGTATTCCTCAAACAGTGCAAAGCATTGGCCACTTGCAAGACTTAACTGGTAGGACTCTTACAGTACAAAGCCTGTTTTTAAATAATGCTAAATAATGGCTTAAACCATTATTATTAAATAGTATAATTCATTAAAATTAAATATATGGAATTATGGACATCAAAATAAGACAGTAAAGGAAAAATAAAGGAGAAAAAAGGAAAGGATAGAAAATAAAAACAAAGAATAGAGGGAAGACAAAAAACTGGTGTCTTGAATGAATTCACCACCCTGCTTCCACTGAATTCATGAACTGGCTTATGTGTGTGAAGAGATAATCAACCCAGTGACATGCATGTCGGTGAGAGATACTCTGATAGTTCAGTGACTAGAAAGCACTATTGTAGACTCCCAGTGCCTTCCCTTAGTGGGGAAGGGGAGAAAAATGTAGACCCTGGGAAACTAACACAATTTAAAATAATATGTAACAAAAAATGTTAGTGTGCTGACATTTGATTTTTTTTTTAACATTACTCTGCTAAAACAAAACAAAACCAACCAACCAAGCAAAGAAAAACCCAAAACTCAACATGCACTTTGGAGAACTAAACTCTAGTTTTTCAACTTTAGATCACCTGTCAACTCTAATTTTTAGGCCTTAGAGGGGTATCAGTTTTATTATAATAGTGATATTTAAGAAAAAAACGTTATGGTGGAGTCAGAAACACCTGATTAGAAATAAGGTGATGATGATGATGATGATGATAAACACCCAATAAATTCCTATGGTGTTTTATAAAATACATTCTCCAATGTTTTCCCATTTGATTCTTTAGGAATTGTATGGCATGCAGGTATGGGAATATTCCATATATCAAAAAGGAAACTGAGGTTTACAGAAACCTAGCAATTTAACTGAGGTCAGCTGGTGAGTGCATGTACACCACCACTGAGTTCTCAACCACGTGGAGAGAACATGCCCTCATTGGATTTTCAAGCAATATGTACTACCAATGAGAAGCATAATAACCCACAAAAGTCAGACCCAAAGTGGCCCCTTAACTTATTTGGAGACTAGGTTCAGTATAGATGTGATGTTGTCAACATACAGAGCTATATAGGAATTGGTTCCTGGGCACCTCCTTACCTTGGTAATCCTGAGAAGTTTAAATTTTGTCCTTAAGGGGAGTTTGGAATGTCCTGCAAGGAGTGAAGTATCACCTTGTTTAGAAATAGCACTGCTTCCAATGGCAAGCAACATCTGCGAGTTGGGTTCTAGGACTCTTACTAGAATGAAGTCCACCGTATTACAGTTGGTTGTTTATGAGAGGTACACAGTGAGAAACCATGTCAAGAGAGGCACCAGAGTGACCCAGCTCTGTAGAAAGAAAGTGAATCCCAATTAGACTCACCCTGGAGAACCACATTTGAAAGGTCAAGGTGGCTGTGCCCTGTGGCAAATTTCCTGTGAAACCTGTTGTACCCTTCTAACAGTTTCAAAGCACAAATCTCCCTCCATGCTAACTTCTATAATCCCAAGTCTTTTTCATTCTTGGTAGGTTTTAATTAATTAATTTCTCAGAGTGGGAACTTCACTATGATATTAGATGATGCCATTTGGTAGAAAGTAGTGTCTAGGATTAAACTGACCTTGTGAGTACCTTAAAAACCTCTCCAAGTGGCCTCAGTGGGGAAACTGAGTGTTCTTCCTCAATCCCTGGAGAAGGCCAGAGGGCAAGTGCCCATTTGCTCTCTGGGTGCATCAATCCTACTCGATAGCGCGGGGCAGGGGCAAAAATTGTTTGTGAGAAGTAGTGATATCCAGATGCCAGTTGGGTTTTGCCACAGTGTGACTATGAGGTGTCCACTCACCTTCCCTGTGCCTTTGTTTCTGTCAGTAAAATGGGAATATAGGAACTGCTGGCTCTCAAAGACCCTGGCCATTCTACTGTTCTGACTACTCTCCTCCCACCCCCTGCCCTGCCATACTACCTGAGCTGTTTTTATTCATAGCACTTCTGACACCAAACGTAGGGGGTTTCCACACCAACAGCCAATTCTCCCAATTTTTCGGCACCACCTGGATGTCCAACAATTCAATTCAGTTCTCATACTATCTGTGGTTAGCACAGACCCCACAGGTTAAGGGTTCAGTCCCCCAAGACTGTCCTCACTCCTCCCTTCGGCCGCCAATCCCAAGTTCCATTACTTCTCCCAACTGGCTATAAGTTTAGAAGTTCCCATGACCCTCTCCCCTCTCAGGTTCAGGAATTCCCTAGAATGACTCACGGAACTCAGGAAAGTGCTTTGCTTGCTGTTACTGGTTAATTATAAAGATACAGGAACAGCCAAGTGGAAGAGATGCATAAGTCAAAGTTCTCTCTCTCCAGGTGTGCAATTCTCCCAGCACCTCAGCCAGAGGCTCTCCAAATCCCACGATTTAGGGGTTTTATGTAGGTTGCATTTCATTGGCCTGATTGATTAAACCACTGGCCATTGGTGATTAACTCTATCTTCAGCTTCTCTCTCTTCCCCAAAGGTTGGGAGATGGGGCTGAAAGAATCTGTCTTTCTGGCGATCAGCCCTCCTCAGCTTGAAGCCATCTGGGGCACCTCACCAACAGCCATCTCACTGGCATATTAAAGACACTTACCACTCCAGAGATCCCAAGGATTTTAGGAGCTATGGGCAAGGAACCGCCTAAGACAAAAGCCAGATACTTATTTTTTATTATACCATACTGTCCATTGAAGAAAATTTCCTCCCAGGAGTCCCAGATTTTTCACCCTCTCTTCCATGTCCAGTATTTTTAGATCACCTTTTATTTCAACTAAACATCCTTGTCCTCTTACTGAGAGTCCTGTGGCTCATGATGACATGTCTCCTGTTACCTTTGTTGGAGGGAGGACCATGGGGGTATACTTCTCCACTGGATGACTCAGCAGCCTTTAGTCTTCCTCGTGTCTCCTAGACTAGCTTGCAAAGGGCTAGTACATCCTAGCAGGAATGTGAAAAAGAGCATTGAATACTGGCAGTCATCTCTCCTGTTATTACCAGAAGCATCGTCATACTCACACAATGATACTCCGCTTGGCACTACCAAAAAAGTTTTTAAAAAGCCACAGCTTCTGCCTTCTAGGGGCATAGACACCTGGTAATAGCATAGGTAACACATATAGGGAAAACGCAGAGACCATAGCAATTGCATAAACATCGAATAATTAACCACACTTACTAAACAGGTAAAAAGAATAGCTCCGTTGACGAGACACAGGCCAGGACTCTGGATCGGGGTGGAGGGGTGGTGCTATGTGACTAAAGGAAACGAATTACTTAACCCTTCTGTGATTTTGTGAAATGATGCCAATGATAGCCCCATTTCAAATGTAGGGCTAGAGCACTAGTAAAGATGGCTGGGAACTAGTCAATAAACGAAGGCCATATGGCATGGTGGGAAGAGTACGGGGCATTCGTGCCCAGGCACCAACTCTACTAGGCATGAATACGGCAAATGAGTTCGGAGAAGGCAGACACACAGGTACTACTGTGAAACAGAGTGGGGGCAGTCTAGGGGAGGGGACACCCAGAGTCCTCTGTGCTCTAATCACCTGCCCCTGTCCTCCTTGCCCTCTCTGTCTTCTTGCTGCACTGATGCCCCCTCTCCCTGGCAGTTTCTCTCCCCTTGATTTCTGTAACATGGCACTATCCTGATTTTCCTAGCTCTCTTTTGAACGTTGTAGAATAGGGAATTTTAAAATATGTTGACATATACATTCTTTGTAAGTATAATATGTAAAGGGCTGAATGATGCTCTATCATGCGGATCCATCATAAGTTACTGAAGCATTCCTGTGGGTAGATATTTAGATTGATTCTGTTTTTACTCTTATAATTATTCCTTTGACAGGTGAACAGGTCAGTGAATATGCACATTTCTTAAAATGTTCTCTGCTGTGCAGAGGTCTGCACCTGTTTACCTGGCCGCCAGTCATACATAAGAACCATTCCAACACCTTTCTAACTTCTATTTATATCATTTGTCAGTGATTCTTGCTCTCACTCTTTATGTCATCCCTCAAAATACTAACCTCAGTCTTCTTTCTTTTTTATTGTAATTCTCCTCTAAATGGACTTTCAAGACCTCAAAAACACCTCAGTTGACAGCTCTAGAACAGACAGCTGTCTCTGAACTCTCATTCTTCAACCATCCAAACAATCATCTGTCCATCCATCAGTTATGGGGTCCTCTACATACTCCATTTATGCGCTGTTTTTCTGGAGAAATAATGATGAAGGCATAGCTTCTGTCCATAATAGATAGGTTAGTAGAGATGAAGAAGAAGATAGACAGATACCTGATTAAGTACAGTTTACACCAAGTGGATGGATAGTCCTAGTTGGGATAGCCAGCTTGATATAAAGTGGGAGGATATTTGGGACAGTTTCCCCAAAGCACGTGGCATCCATGCTGAGTTCTGAAGGATATGTGAGTGTTCGCTAGGCTAAGGAGGATAACAAAGAGTGTTTTAGTGAGAGAAGTAGCAAGAGAAAAGGAAGGGAAAGAGAGAAGAAGGCATATTTGGAGAACTGCAAGCAGATCAGTAAGCTATCGTGTGTGTGTGTGTGTACCTTATGCACATGTGTGAAAAGCCAGTTTAACCTCTAAAGGAATAAGACTGTGGAATATCTTGTTCATCACACTAAAGTTTAAACTTTGCTCTGAAGGTAGTGGGAAGTCATTGAAGAATTTTAAGCAGGAAAGAAGCATGGCCAGCTTTGTTTTGAGGAAGACTGCTCTGTGTGCAGCGGGGAGAATGAACTGCAGCTGGGCAGGACGGAGGCAGGGAGAGAATTTATGTACATGATAGAAGAGATGAGGAGGACGTGAGCTAGGTGACAGTGAGGATGAAGAAAAGAGGGGAAATACAAAAACAATTAAAGAAGTAGAATTGACAGAAGAATGGATTGATTATTTGGGAAGGCGGGGGGTTGGTGAGGGATGAACAGGAGGCATTAATGACTCCCAGCTGTTTGGGTAACTGACCTTTTGTACAGCTTCCGTATAGATTGGACCACATATCACCCAAGGAGAGTTGGTCAACCATGAGATGAGAGGAAGGTCAAGGACACAACCCTAAAATCACTAACATTTACTTGGCAGTTCTTCCTAATGAAGGATGCTGAATTCACAAGGGCTCAAAACCAAAAGCTTCCATCTTTAATTCAAGGCTCTTCAATAATATGTACAACTGCAGTGCTCTAGCATTAGCTAATACCATGGCAATTGTTAAAATTCTTGACATTTGTATGTGCCAATAATGGTATACCGTATTGTTCTATTAATGATAATTAGGGAGGCTAAGTTACTTTCCCAAGTTTATGCAGCTAGTAAGTGGAGGAATCAAAATCTCACCCAGGTCTGTCTGATATCAAAGTCTGGCTCCTTTGCACCACTGCCTTGGTCTGACACCTCAACATGGCTGCTCTGATCTGTCATGCTAGTCCTATCCGTAACGTGCCTCTGCTTGGTTTCCATCAGTTCACACTCCAGACTTCCTCCAGGAAGCCACATCTCTCCCTCAGAGGCATTCTCCCTGACTCACTTTATCCTTCATTTTGCATCTCCCCCAGTACTTTTTTAAAAATATCATTTGCATTTTGTTCTTTCTGGTTTAGATTTTGGAGCAATCCAGCCAGAATATATTGAATGCCAGTCATGTGCCAGATATGACAATGAGCACTTTCTAATATATATCACACTGTGACCAAGATCTTGTAGATGTGTGCTATTCCTGGAGGAGCTAAATGCAATATTGAGATTGGAACTTGGGTCTGTCAGACTCCAAAATCTGTGCTTAGAGGAAGAGAGAGAAAAAGAAAGGAAGGAAGGAAAGGAGGAGAAGAGAGAGACAAGAAAACAGGGATAAAAATGTAAAATAAGCATCTTAATACAGGCAGTCCGTTTTGGAGGCAGCGATCTGGACTGGGCATGGGTCTCAAGAGGGCTGTCTGGCAAACAGACCAGAGGTGGTTGTAGAGGCTCACGTTTTCTTTCACTGGCTCGAGATAGGAAGTGCTCCTCACAAATGTGACTTGTTCTAGAGCATATCGCAGACCTTAGAAAAAGCCCAAAAAGTCTTGGGAAGAGAAATATCATGGAAGATAAAAATCCATGTAACCAATGGGTAGCCAACCTCTCTCGGAGGTGCTACAATTGAGGCTTCATTGATGCGGTACACACAGCGGAATATCTGATAATAGCAAATGAGCTGGGAAACCTAACAGTCACTTGGCGCTACTATACAAATATCAAGGTATCAAAGTTAACAACTTATATAATAATACCAAATAAGATAATATCAGATGTGGAAACTGATTTACTCCATAGTCCTAGCTTTGGGGGGCTGCTAGGATCTTTGCTGCACTGTTAATATTAACAAGGTTTTTCACTTTTACGGAACTAAATGTTCTATACTTTCTTTCCCTGACATTCGGTTTTTCATCGGAACAAGGGACCCCCAGTTTCCTCTCGTCTGTGCATATAACAAAGCCACTTAAGAAGCCATGCTTAGCAAAACTTTTTATAAGGGGCCAAATAATAAATATTGTAGGCTTTTAAGGCCACGTAGCCTCTGTTGCATCTGTTCAATCCAACCCCTGTAGTGTGAAAGCAGCCACGGATAAAACGTAATGAGTATGTATGTGTTCCAATAAAACTTTATTTATGGGCACTGAAATTTGAATTTAACAAAAACTCTCATGCATCAATAAATAGAATTCTTTTGATTTTTAAACCCATTTAAAAATATAAAACCTATTCTTAGCTTGTGGCTGTATGAAAACAGGCAGTGGACTGGATTTGGCCTGTGTCCCACCGTTTGCTGACCGCTGCACGACAGCCCAGAAAGCTGAGGGTGGTTCAATTCTGTGTTCATAGGACAGCTTTCCAGAAGGAAGTGGTTAGCTAAACTCTATTAGTGCCCCTGAGCTTCAACTATTAATTGTTATTATTTCTTAATTCTAAGAAATTCTTAATTTCTTAAAGCTATATTTTAAGGTATGAACCCAAGGAATTTTAAAGTCATTATGTGGGTGAGGGACTGTTAAAAATAAATCCTTCAGGTTTAGAAGTGGTAGAGAGGGAATAGAAGGTGTTAGCGAATCCAGGAGTTTTCAGGCAAATGGTTCAGAAAGCATCGGGGTGGGCCGCAAGTTGCTGCTAAAGGTCATTGGTACCACTTTGCATCTTCTCTTTATGTACTTGATGTCTCTCATAAAATAGAGTTAAAGCAGTTTAATTTAACAGTCTAATTAGTAATGGATTTTTCATTTTTTATTTTTGACTATGCAATACAGAGGTCTGGATGTGACTGGGCCCAAGAAAGGATATGTGTATATTACATCGGGCCTTTCTGATGGCAGACTAAATGGAAACGATCTGTTTCTGTTTGGTTGCCAAAGAATTGGTGGGTGTGGGGAGATATAACAGTGCATTTTCTCCGAATAAGAGGCCCAGGGATTGGGATACCCTTTGAGCCTCACTTCAACCGTTATGCATTTCTTTCCTGATGTTACATGTGGTCAGCGGAAGGAGGAAAGCCCCTGTTTTGTAGGCAGTATCCAGGCATGGAACGGGCCAAGTTTAGGAGTCTTCACAAACATTTGTTCTTCTTTGTAACAGTGTTCCTGTGGGCTGTGAGCTCCCTTTCTTCTCTTTCTTTTTTGTTCTTTCACATTTTTGAAATGGGGGGAAAAAAATCAAAACAGCCTTACCCAACAGATCTTGAAATTCAACACCTTGGGATTCTTTTTTTTTTTTTTTTAATTGGCTTTACACCTCTGAGCCAGAGCATGAGGGGCTAGGGCAAAGATGAAGATTTGAGTAAAGACCCGGTTCTTGAAACTTGACCAAGACTTGAGAGAGCCACCTCTCCAGGGAGTTCAGTAAGACTCTGCACGAGTGCTCATTTGAGAAGGTGAAGGATAGACAAGAGGCTATGGGACTGTGTTTGAGTCATGCTTTTTCTGTGTAAGCCAGAGAAGTGGCTACTTTTAAATTTAATTTTGTGATATAACCTGTCTAAAATCATTTAATCCTCTTGCCCCACTGCAAGTGATCAGCCCGAAACAACAACAGATATCCTCACAGACGTAATATTCGCTTGAGAACATATAGATTTTCAAAGCTGAAAATAGCCTTTTTTTTTTTTAAATGAACAATCCCATCAAAACACGGATTAAGTCCCTAACCCATCAAAAAAAAAAATCCTTAAAATGTCCATAATTCCATTCATGTTATAAACAAATCAGCCCATTTGGGGGAATCTCTAATGTATTTAAAGAATAAGATGCGTGTAATTTCCTGAGCTGTGTTTTGTAGGGCAGCTGTAATAGACACGTATCTTGTGACATTTTGAGAAAGACAAAAAAAAAAAAGAAGACCCAAAAAAACGTATCTTCTTTGGAAAACAAGTTGTTTTCCAGTGATGTACTTTCAACTTATATTTTGAGATACAGTACTTCTTATTCCAAAACATGGCACTTTCCATGTACACCGTGCAGGAGGGCATGCACAGAGCTCCGCCTCCACTGGCCCTCCTTCCCGTGTCTGGGTTTGGGACAAGAGGGCCTTCAGCCTGCAGGTCCGAGCATCGCAATGCACACGTTCTGTAAGTGCCCTGAGTTCCAATTCTGCTCCACCTCTCAGGCGGGCCTGTTGGGCTCACTAGGGACTGCCGCACCCCAGGGGCCTGGAGCCAGAGATGAACACAGAACAACCAATCTGGTAAATTACTCTGCCTCCTGATGCCCTCCTGACCTGTTCCAGTGCTGGGATACACTAGGCCAAAGGGATATTTCCCCAAATATGGGTGGAAGAATCATTTATGTAAACTGGGCATTGGCTCCATAGAGCTGATTTTCTCCTTGGGGAGGAAAGAACCGGGAGGTGAGAGGTAGGCAGAGAGGGGGAAGCGGTCCCGAAGGTGAAGGGTGTGGGTGGGGTGCAGTGCAGGGGAAAGATATTTTCTTCCAGGTAAAATTAACTGGATCTGTAAATGACAGAAAGGAAGACTTGAGACGGCTTTACCCACTTTGGCTGATTCATTTAATGAAGTTTGGGTGAAGCCTTAGCTGTGTTTTTTGGTCATTTATATCCATAGTACCAGGCACCTCCTATAAATAAGCCTCGTTTACAGTAGCTTCGGCTCTGCTGCTGGGCTCATGTGGTTCAAAAACCACATGAGCAAGACTTAAGCCTGATATCCGGGGCAGGATGTTTTCAGAGAGAGAGAGAGAGACAAAGGGAGCGAGAGATTGAGACATGGAGGTGGTTGCATCCTTGTGTCCCCTTTGGGTTGGGGGGAATAGGCCATGTTGCAGCCAAAAGAGAAACAAAGGTTGGCACAGAGAAAGCGGGTTCACTGAGAGACTAACCCTTGTTTACTCAGGGAAGGTAAAGAACAAGCACAAAAAGGAGTGTGAGGGAGCACTGGCACCTGTTATCGGTCATTAACAAACGACCATGTACTGCTAATCTGTGATCATAAAAAGGCCATCTGCTAATGCTCAAAGGTCATTAAGATGCCAGCCGTGTTTACTCTGTTCTCATTGGTTGGGCCAGTCATTTCTAAGAAAAAAGGAGCTTCAATGGTTATTGTGGTGGTGCCTGCTAATGCCGTCTAGTTATGGGTCTGTCAGTGTTTCCATTATAAACCCCTACTCTCATCTGATTTAAAATGCAGCCACAAAAAATAACAGGTTAACTGAATATGCATGTATGTGTACATGTATGTACTTTTTATTTTCACAGAGGGGAGAATTTGAAGTGCACCAGCTTGACTCTATTCATGTTCAAAGATATTCATTAAAAGGAAAGGTGATTTCTTCATTTCGGGTCTTCTTTTGTTTAACCTGACTGATGGGCCCATTTTGTATAATAGCCTTCCCACAATCCCTAAAAACTGTTTTCCTTGATAAAATAAACATCTTTCCAAAGAAGAATCGTCATCCCAATTTGACGGAGACCTTGGCTCTTCCATGCTGTTGAGAGAATTGGATTATGTGTGGGTTCACTGAAGACTGGACTAATGTTGGGAATGTACTTCAGAAAGGGCACGTACTGAATTACAGTTTACCTCCCCTTTTGCCTGCTTCTCTTGTCCCCAGAAGTTATCAGATGGGTTCCAATTGATTTTGTTTCTCTAACCCTTCAAGTGGATTTGTGCATGTAGTTCTCTCTAAAGAGGAGAGTGGAAATTATTTTTTCTTTCCTTTTGTTTTTTTTCCAAGATAACAGTGAATTCATAGAAACCTATCAGGGTGATAGAACATGTTGGGTGTTCAGAAGTGTTAATAACATTAGAGCAGTTATCTAGAGCTAAATAATCTCATTATTATATATGTACACACATGTAAGAGTGAGATATATGTCTAGAACTTTAAGGAACTGTTCTTTTTTTCTTATATATTTTCTTGTCTCTTCTTCTAGGAGTCTCCTGGAAAAGTAAAGATAGAAATAAAGCTCTGTGTGTAAACTAATTGACCAAAGGACTCACAAGCAAGTTACGTAATTTTAAAATTCTATCCCCAGTCTGTTCATTGCGGCTGTTAAAGAAGGTGGCTCTTATCAGTGGGTGGCCCGGCAGACCATATGTTCTACTACCTGGCCACAGCAGGTGGGAAAGACAGAACCCACTTCTAAAATACGAATTTTAGCAATATCCGTGTGTATGTGTCTGCGTGCATGTGTGTGTGCATATTTGGGGGTAAAACAAGCAAGACGGTCAGATCTTCAAGGTCATATGTATGTAGACCTGTATGCTTAAGTGTGATTTTTCAGGAACCCAGACATTTGGGTTTGTTTTGTTTTGTTTTTTTGTGGTGGTTTTTTTTTTTTTTTTTTTTTGGTCTTCTGAGATTCTTTAGTGATGGAGGCCAAGATTGTTGTTCAGGTTTTTTCTCCTTCATTCTGATAGCACCACCGTTTCTCATCATACCCTTGCCTTTCATCTCTGCCAATTAACTAAGTAGCCAGAGCCTTGTTTTGAAAGTTCTGAGTAGTTAGTAAGCTCTTTTTTTTCTGAGCCAAGCCAACGTGTCCTCTGGAGGCCTTTGAATGAGGGGTCTGTCCACTGCCCCCACCCCTGTCTGCCTGTTAGTGCAGGCCTGGGCTTAATCTTTTGCTTTCAACGAGTTGCAAGGGGGGTGGGAGTTATAGAGCAGGGGGTGGGGTGGTGACCGCAGGTGGCTGAAGAAAGAGGTCTTGTTCTCATGATGCTAAATGGCTGGTTAGCACTGCTTTTACTGTGAAATTCAGCTTCTGTCACTTCATGGTTAATTGCTTTATTATTCTCAGATCCAGATTGGACCTGATTTAGTTCTGTCAGGAGCCATGACTCCTCCTGGCATTTGGCCAGGATCCTTTCGATCCTTTGATCTGAGGTTTTATAATCACATTACCGTTCAGATTGCGGCAGGAGGCATGGGGCTTTTGCTGCCGTTTTCTACTTAGAAGTGCACAGGTTTGCTCAGTAGGTGGATGGAGTGTGACTTTGACGTGGGCAGGGGATGGGCGATCGGGGTCTTATCCCTAACTCAGTTTCTCCTTCCTGGTCTTAGGCTTTATGGGTTTAATTTGCTTTCCTCTTTCTATTCAGCCCAACGGCGATGGTAGCAAGCATGTGGACTTGCCTCTCTGGTGGGTTATTTTCAGTCATCTCAAAGTTGAACCCTGCGTAAGGTTTTGCTCTCCTCTTTTGCTAGAGCTTTTCTGCATCAGCCGGCTGTCCTTGATGTGAAACAAGTCAACAGGTAGTTAAATGGCCTCCCCCATAATTGTAAGCAGAGGCTGGCTGGCCCCATCAACTGTTCTGGGATACAGACGCCAGGCCGAAACCGTCGAGTTGCCCACGGGCTGTGGGCTGCGTTGTTAGCGTGCCTGGTGAGGGTGAGGAGCAGAAGAGGCTAAGGCCTGGGCTTTTTAATAGGCAGGGCTGTAAATGTCGGCCAGGCCTAAGTCACAGATGCACCACAGAGCTCTTTCAGGCCCTTATTCCTATGCTCCACTTGTAACTATTTTTAACCTTATTAAAAAGGAGCAAAATGCTTCAGCTTCACAAGCGCATACTAGAGTCTTGCAGTAAATTTCTTTGGTTTATAACTCCACCTTTGATTCAGAAGGCCAGCGGCCATGAGAACTTGGATAAACATAAATCTCCAGATCTGCTCCGGGGAACCATATGCAGTTAGGGATGTTCTAGAGACCGGCCCTGGGGCTCCAGCTGGAGCAGAGGGGAAGGAGAGGCTCCCCTCTTTGGATTTTCAGGCAGCTCAATCTTCAGTTCAATCTTGCAAAGACAGAATTTGTGGCATTTGTGTAATAGAAACACAGACAGAAGTCAGAAGCATGCACCCAGGCAGGTGATGTCTGATAAATTGAGTTGCACGTGACCAGTTTCACAGCACAAGGTCAGCGGGACCGTGGAAGCCAACTGCTGGTGTCAGAAGCAGAAGTGGGGCTGGCGTTACAGGACCGAGGGATTTTTGTCTTTTTTTTCCACTTCTCACATGGCAGCTCCTCTTCTATCAGTGGCAGGGGCTAAAATCTCATTTAGAATTTCTTCCAAGCTTTCTAGTTGGGAAAGTCTTTGCTAACTTTGGAAAGGAGGACTTCTTGGGGCCAGGCAGGTGCCTGCATGGGTCTGTTTGTCACGATTCAAAACGGAAAGAGACTCTGGCCGCTATAGACTCTTGCTTGTGCTTTGAGTTCAGATGCCCATTATGTGAAGAAGCCCAAATTGGACTAAATTTCAGATAGTCAACAAGGAGGCCTCGGATGAGCTGGCGTGATAACAGAAGCTTCTGGTTTAAAACTTTAGCCGTCATTGTGGAGTGTCTGTTATGTGTACTGTGCAAGAATCGAAGGAGCATTGCCTAGGAAAGTAAGACAAGATTTCTGTCCTCTAAGAGCTTGTCATTTTATTAGAGATGCCACATCCAGTTATAGAGCTGTGTGGGGTGTACATGACTAGAGAGTTAACACCACTGGAGGTCAGAAAAGAAAGTATTTATGGTGCCAGGACGGGTCAAGAAAGGCTGATGAGAGCAAGGGCACTAGATTCTCAGGTACTGTTAAGTGTCGACTATGATGAACATCTGGCATTTTCAGCTGCTGATGATTACTTCTCTCCACTCACTTTCTGGCAACAAAATTCGCTTTACTGTGGGAAAATTCCATTCCACATGATTGATTCAACTGGGCTGCCCCGCCATAGGATTGTGCATGTGACCGAGGCCTGCCAATCAGAATATCTCACTGTTTTGGCCATGTTGATTGGTTCAGAGATGGACCCCTGACTCCATCTAGCCAATCATAATCCTCCTGAAACTGTCTTGCCAGAGCTAGAGGGAAGACTTGTTCTTTCCATGGGGCTTGCCAGGCTGGAAATGTGTGCATGCGGGGCTTCTAGCAGCTCTTCTGACCCAGCACGAAGAGAGCCAGTTTGAGCTGAACAGAGATAAGCAGAACTAAGAGATGGCAAGAGAAACAGACATCTTTTGGTGACATCATTTGAATTCTGTATCTAGCTGTGTCTGAAGCCAGTTATGTGGGCCAGTAATTTCTTTTATCTTTACTAACTTGAGTCAGGTCCTGTAACTTACAACTGAAGGAATTTGACTAATATGGGATGGGGGGGGGGCATGATAGAAATGTTTCAAGGAAGGGGGATACTTGTTTCTATGTGAGTGCTGGTGGCTTGTAAACAGTGTAGTAACTTTACCCAAAACAAAACAACAACAACAGAATGTGTCACCCTGGCCAACTCTTTTCTCTTGAAGACAAGCTACATGGCAGTGTATAGAATTAAGGCAAGATGAAATGTTTATTGGTACTGGGCCCAAGAAATTCATTTTTAGAAATATATTTATCAGGGTGAGTTACTACTCAGACCTTCCCAACTTTCTTCAGAAACCTCATTATCACCATATATTCTGCCAACAACACACTTTGAAACATGATACTTTGACCAGAACATTCAATTCAATATTTATTGAACTCTGTGAGTCAGTAAATGTGCTAGGTTTGGGGATACACTGAGGAACAAGATAGACATGGTCTCTGTTCTCAAAGAACTTATGAACTCAAAAAATAGTATAAACTGGTATTATTTGATGAGAAGAGAGTTTTCCAATGGCTTTATATTTGTTAAACATTCAATGTCTAAGATCTCTCTCCAAACTGTGCTTATCTGGGTCTCTGGACATACCTGTCTCACAGTTTTAATATTAGAGATCCCTAACTCCTTCTTAGAGTTTGTCTGCTAGTTTACCTGTGCTTTATGGCATAATCCTTTGGTCTTGATTTATTTCAGTGTTAAATTTCTAAAGAGTTGGGCCATTACTATCAACTTGCTTTGTACAATGCCAACTAAAGGGTTATGCTCAAATTAAAAGAAAAAAAATAAAAAGAAGAAAAAATAATATCGTGCCAATTGCAGCTGAATTGAGTATAATATTTTTGTGTTCCCCCTATAACATCCTCCCCACTTTCTGTCGTGGCCTGGAATGTCAATAATTGTGGCATCGATAGGTGTACTTTTATGCTTCTCAGTAGTGATACACTAATGGTGGCAAAATAGGATAGCCCAGAGGCTGTAAAGAATGGAGATTTTAGATGCTGGTAGGTAGGCCTCTTCTCTCATTTGCTAGAGCAATTGAATCAGACTTAGGTTCAAACCCTGGCTCTACCACTTAGTAGCTATATTTCTTGGGTCACATTGCTTAATTACTCTGAACTTCAGATTCCTCTATGATAAAATGAGGCTAAATAACGATAATATCTACCTTGGATGTGAAGATTAAGTGAAATAAGGCATAAAAAGTGCTTAGCAAAATGCTGGCATATAAAAATATACAAAGGATGCTAAAGTCAGTGTGTACATGTATGATGAAAAACAAGATACTTTTAGCATCTCAAAGGGTACTTACCATCTCCCCAAGATACATAGACATTAAAAAGGGAAAAATGGTAATTTTATACTGGAGAAAACTTACAAATACCACTTTTGTCAGGTGATCAGAGTAACATCATTAATAATGAGGTTTATGATCCAATAATAATTGGCCAAATAGAAATCATGTGCCTCCTGATATGATGCACTGAGAAGGGCACAATACCATATTTATGATGTTCTTGCCAAAAATCCATAACCTGAATTTAATCATGCAGAAGCACCAGACAAACCCCAATTGGGAGACATTAACAATAAAGAAATAACTGACCTGTACTTTTTGAAAATATCAAGGTCATGAGACAAAAGACAGGTTGAGGAACTGTCTAAGTGCATTGTGTGATCCAAGATGGGAGACTGGACCGGAAAAAAAGGGTGGATTTCAATAGGATATTTGGCAAAATTTGAATATAATCCTTAGATTTGATTATAACATTGTTTCAATGCTAATTTCCTGATTTTGGTAATTGTATGATGGTCATGTAAGAGGTTAATAGTTGAGAAATCTGGGTGAAGGGTATGTATAAATTCATGTCAATTTTATAACATTTGGGAATCATATTATTTAAAAATGGAAAAAAAAATGCATGTAGTAGGCATTCAGTAAATCATGTTGTGACTGAGGGAATCTTCCTGAATCTGGGCCAGTCATTTAGATGAGGTTGGCAGCTTTTGAGTGCTGTGTCTGTGTATACCTCTGCTGGGAGGTCTGGCAGCTCCGTGAGGGTGTTAGACATTTGCAGGGACATTCCTGGGCTGGTTTCTATCTGACTCTCTCCCTATGCTGTGTCCTCCATCTCCACAACTCCTTTGAGAAAGAAGTTTGAGACAAGCAGGAAGTTACTCTCTGTCAGTTTTTAGAAATTGGGCTCCTCCTCTGAGGTCAGCGTGATTATCCAGTTGACACAGATCCACCCAGAGCTCTCTTGTTTTGTTCAACCATTGATTCGTCTCTGGAATCTGCTATCATCCTTTTGCTTGTTGTGCCTTACCTTTCGATCACTGGGAACAGGAAGAATAATGATGGACTTGTAACAAAGGGTTAAGTGTCCAAATCTGACATTTACATTATCAACATAGCATATGTCCTAGAAGAAAACTTAGAAGAGGTGACTAAAGCCACCAAAGGGGCATTAATACAAGGGTATAGAGAGTTCTAGAAGGAGGCTTGGTTCTGAAAAAACCGAACCAGAGGGAGTTTTGATCTATAAAATGCATAAGATCATGGAATGTAAACATGTGTTCTTCACTGTCCATGGCAGAAGGACTGGCTGCATGTCGAAATGTGAAAGACCAGTTCTGGGAAAATAAGAGGAAAAGCGATCACACAAAGTAAACAAAACACACGTGAGCCTTGTCATCAAGTAATAAGTCTGACAGTGATGGTGTTCGTGGAGGGCTTGAGTTAACTTGAAGGTGATGAGCGGAGTCGCCAGCAGGGAGCACAGGCACATCCTCTGCCTAAGCCTCCTTTATGTCCTTGTTAGAACCGCATCCCAAACTCTGCAATTCCCCTCTTCGTAATTTTGCTCATCCACTTACAGCCCCTTGAACATGGGCTGCTCTGTGAGTGTGAATCAGTGGTGATGATCTCACAAGGAATGTTATGAAGTTAACAAGTACAATTTGTAATGTGCACTGCAAATATAAAGTGCCATAAAAATGCTAATGAGTGATAATGTGCGTCCACTGGTTAGCGGGCCAGTGCAGCAGGCCAAGGATAACAGAAAAGGAGACTGCCTTTTGAACACACAAAGTGCTATCCTATTCATCTGGCCTCACGCCTGCCACCATGGGAGGCTCTGGCTCGGCCCTCATTATTCACCCAAACAACTTCCTTTCCCTCTCTGTCTGGGTCTGCAGGCTGCTTTCTGAGCAAAGAAAGATTCCCTGAACCCTTTTGGTGCCATCAACAACAACAGCGGGCAAGAAAAGTTTGGCTTGAAAAATTCATTCATGGAATGAAGAAAATACAATGGAAATCTATCATTATGGATGTTTTGGAGAGAGGGAGAAAAAAGACCTGGGTTTTGTTTTGCATTTTGGTAAGAAATGATATATAGCTACCTAGTAAAAACAGTTTTATTAAAAAGATCTTCTCGCCCTGAATTCAAAATACGAATTGTGCCCTCTTATCATCCAGTCACTTTAGAATGAAAGTTGAAAATGCTGATACTGTGGAACTAGCCCTTGGTATTCTAGCTCATAGCTGATATATTTGTCTAATACTTTGGTTTTTGAAGGCCCATTACTCAGGACCAGTGTGCAGGGCTGTTCATTTTAATCCTTTCTGCCTACTGAAAACAGGAATGCTAGGAAGAACCTGTAGATAAGATTACATTCCCGCTTCTGTGTGTCGGTAGGGGGTGGGGTATGAGGCAGATAGCAGGACAAATGGAGTTGTCATCACCCTAAGAAAAGGGTTCTGACCTCAGATTTGTGGGGCTTTTGTTTAGGGAAACCTGGCTCAGAAGTAGGGTTCTTCTATGTTGGTTAGAACATCCCTTCTTCTTGTGGAGAGGAAAATTGTAAGAGCCCAGCAAGTGTGCGGAGAGTTCAGGGGGTTTGAGCACCTTAGTTTCGAAATAGAACAGGTGTAGAATCTCATTATGTCTATTCTGCCCTAAGGAAAGGAGCCTCTTCTGCGCCTGAAGCAGCATATGGAGGACCGGTCAGGAGGCTTGGGCTGTCCTGTGCTGTGAAATGTGAGGGGGACCGTGGAGTTCTTACTCCATGGTGCCTCTGGGTTCCTTGAATGGTTCAAAGGGAGGGTGGCTGAGGGACGCAGAGTAAGCTGTTTAATAGGGCTAATACTTGGGTTTACACAAAGCCATCCAGCAATTATACAGATGCTTGACAGTGTTATCATCATTATTTATTTTGCTATAAGCTAGATTTATAGCATTTGTAGTACTATGCATAAGAAACATTAATAACTTTACTAATTATATCACTACTTTACAGATAGACATAGCGATAAAAATGCCAAGTAAAGTGAACTAGTAAAACATTTTTAAGAGAATTTTAAAATCAGTTGCTGATTGACGATGTCTTTGGTGAGTCTTGGGGTTTGAATGGAGAAGAAGACAGCCTTCTTTGTAGATTTAAGTCTTGCTTTCCTGCCTATTCATGATAAATTGAAAGTAATTCTGCCTTAACCTGACCATAATCAACTGAACCATGTATTTAATATGGAGCCAACAAAATGTACTTTGTTTTGGATCAGAGCTAAATGAAAATCCAAGTGTGGAGAAGGAGAGAGAGGGACGGAGAGAGAGGGAGGGAGAGAGGAAACGATCATAAATGAAGTGAGGGAATAAAGAGACCTGAGTAACTAACATTGTGCTTCTCCCCATTCTGGTTATTGATCTTGCCCTGTGTTCTCCAGAAAACACCTTGTTATAAATGAGGATATTGAGTGAAGAAAAAGAGTTAATAAATCCACTGCCTTTGCCACAACTGCTAATGGAAATCCATGAGCAGTTTCAGTGCCGGACAAGTAAAAAGACCAAATTCGGAATGGAGGACATAGTGGGTAAGAATTGAGTAGGCAGCATGCCCGGTCTGTGAGCTGCAGTGGTGGGCAACATGTTTTTGGGGTTGCAGTTCACCATTCCTGAGGTCCTGTGTCTTGACCTGTGTAACAGGTTAGCAGCAAGACTGCCAACTCTGTCCTAGAGCAGGAGATGCCTGCTTTCATAAATAAAGTTTTCCTGGCACACAGCCCTACCCTTCCATTGAAGTATCGTCTATGGCTGCTTTTGTGGTATAACCCAGAGCTGAGTAGTTGCAACAGAGACCTTATGGCGTACAAAGCTGAAAATATTTACTATCTGACCATTTATTAAAAACAAAACAAAACAGATTACTCTAAAAGAGTGCCCATTTTTCTAATTATTTCTCACTGGGATACAATATATGCCTGCTTCAAGTTTTTTACTGCCTATCCCAGTGCTCTCTGAGCATCAGAAGACTGAGATGGGGGAGGGGAGGGTGGGTATGTAGAAGGCCCTTCTGTTTGTGCAAAAACAAGAAGTGTGACCCTTCAAAAAAAAGGCTTAGGTTGCATTAGATAATCCTGATTTTAAATGTCTAATCTTAAAGCTATAACTCAGGGATAAAAGAGTGTGAGTATTTTTATTTGTGGTTTGTGGTGGGTCTTATTGCATTTCTCCGTCTTCTTAAAGCTAGCTGGGAGGTTCATAGTAGGGAATAACTCACCTAAGCCAACTTGAATGAAATCTCCACCACCACCTCCCCGAAGAAAATTCCTAACATGGAAAATTCATTTCAGCAAGAGAGGTCTCTACTTTTGAAATGTTTTGACCTGATTTAGAGGCTAGATATAAATAAAAAAGAAGGAGCTGTTTACTCACTAAACTTATGATAAAATAATTGAGAGCTTACCCATACTGGGTGCAATCTAACAATATTTGCAAAGTAGACATTGTATTTCTGTTGCTTTCATTTGCCTCTGAACAGTTCTTGGATTTTCCATCACACTTGATCTCACTGTTGCCTGTATAGAATTCTACACCCTATAAAGTTTAGCTGAAATTCAACCACTTTCATGACCATTTCTCAGCTAACTCAGCTGAGGATAGTGGAAAACTCACAGACTTTGCAATCAAATAGACCTGAGTTCACATCCTGGATCATCCATGGCTGAGGGGCTGCAAACAAGTTACTCAAAGCCTTTGAGGTTCCAGTTCTTCGTGGCTCAGTCAGTTAAGCATCTGCCTTCAGCTCAGGTCATGATCTCAGGGTCCTGGAATCGAGCCCCATATCAGGCTCCCTGCTCAGCGGGGAGTCTGCTGCTCCCTTTGTCTGCCACCCCCACCCCCCAGCTCGTGCTTTCTCTCTCTCTCAAATAAATAAATAAAATCTTTTAAAAAATAAAAACTCAAATCTCAGAATTGTTATGAAAATTAAATGGGATGATACATGTAAAGGGCTTGGCTGACGATAGGCTTTCTTCAATGAATGATGATAAGTATTATTTTCTTGGGTGCAAGACTTCTGTTTTGAATAATAGCAATTGCCTGCACCAATTAAGTGACACTTTCTGTATATTGTTTTACCTTTTTAGTTTCTTTTCATATATGTATTTCCCCCTACCTAATTGAGTTTTGTTCTTCTAAGAGCAGGCACCACACTTGTGTATCTGTTCAAGTGTATTGCAAATAGTAGGTACTTAATAAGTATCTGGATTGATTCTGGCTCTTTGATTTGTTGGGTGAATGAGGAGAAACCAGAGCAAAAAGACTGCGTTGTTTTGCAGGCTCACTAGATTGTCCCAGGGACTGTGCTGGTGAGGGAGGGGAGAACCCTGCCTCGCCCAGTTGTGATAAAATATCCAGATGTCTACATTTGCGAAATGGGAGAGATGGAGTAGAGCTACCTTTGAAATGTACGGTCCTACTCACAGGGCCTGAATCTCGGTTTTTTTCTCTGCCGACAGCCCCATGCGAACACTGTTTTCCCATACAACACTGAGATTTGACTATCAGTGAGGATAGCTTACTTAACAAATTAATCATGCCTTCAGTAGGGCAGATAGCACTAAAATAATTTTTAAAAATCTGTCATCTTTAGATCACTGTACTCACCCGAGAATGTGTCACTATTGCAGCAGGCATTTTTTGAGATATAATTTACATGTAATAAAATTCACCCTTTTTAGGTGTATATTCTATGAATTTTGATAAACGTACCCAATGTGTAACCTTCACTACAATTAAGAGAGAATATTTCCATTATCCCAAAAAGTTTTCCCGTGTCTCTCTGAGGCCAGTTTACCTCCTCTGATTTACCAGCCCCTAGAAACCTCTGATCTGATTACTGATCTTATAATTTTGCCCTTTCGAGAATGCCATATAAATAGAATCACACAGTATGTGTCCTTTCCATTCTGGCTCCTGTCACCTAGCAAAATACTTTTGTGTCTCGTCCATATTGTTTCTTATCATTCCTTTTTATTGTTGAGTATTCCAGTGTGTGAATGTACCATGATTTATTTATCCATTCACCTCATTATGGACATTTGGTTTCCAGCTTTTAGTGACTATAAATGAAAGTGCTCTAAATGTTTGTGCACAGGTTTGTGTGTCCATGTGTGAAGACAAGGGTGTGGGATTCCCTTGAGGGAGGAATTGCTGGGTCATATGGTTAAGTGTATGTTGAACTTTATAAAAAACTGTCAAATTATACTCCAGAGTGGTTTTACCATTTTGCATTCCTGCCAGAAATATATAAAAGTTCCAGTGGCTCCATATCTTTGTCAGGATTTTGTATTGTCATTTTTTTAAATTGGAACAATTCTAATAGCTGTGTATTGTTATGTCATAGTTTTAATTCGCATTTCCCTAATGGCTAATGATGTTGAGCAACTCTTCATGTGTTTCTTTTCCATCCATATATCTTCTTTGGTGAAGGGTCTGTTCCAATCTTTTGCCTTTTTTTTTTTTTTCCTTTTTTGGAGGGAAGAGAGTTGTGTTTGCAATAGGCATTTTTAATTGCCATGTATTTTTGCTAATCAACACTTAATATTTCATGACATGAAACTGCAGTGAGTCAACCAGTCATCTTGGAATATTCCTTTCAGTACCTCATGTAGGTAAACTTTATTATAGAAGCATATTAGCTGGAAGTCCAGAGCCAGTAGACTACCATGGTTTCTTTCAGCTTTGTGGTGAGATGCTCTGCGTGATCTTGCCCTCTGTCCATTCTCTGACCTCATCCCTGCCCCCTTCCTTGCTGGTGGGGGCACATGCCAAATATACTTTTGCTTCAAGGCCGTTGACCGAAGTTTCATTTTAACCTGGGAAACTCTCCCCCAAAAGTTGCATGGCTTTTGCGTGACTCCTTCTTTCACTTTGTTCAGGTCAATGTCACCTTCATAAGTAGGCCTTCCCTGACCAGCCTGTGTAAAATACATCCCTTACTCCATCCTCCTACCTCGTACTTCTTTGTACCACTTATCACTACCTGGTATGCTGTATTTTATTTATTTTGCTTACTCTCCGTCTCCTTCCATGGAAATGTAAGTTCCATGAAAGCAGGAATGTGACCTGTTTTGTTTCTCTGTAAGATTCTACAGCTAGGAAAGTGCCAAGGATGTAGCAGGCATTCAGTAAATTGTAGGCAGAATTAATAAGTTTTAAGGAGAAAGGTGAGAGAAACTCTAATTAGCTGAATTTTTAGACAGGCCTGCTCATCATACCAGACCTGGCCTGCTCCCAGCACTTAAAAGTTTATTATGCTATTTCATATTTGACCTGGGTGAACTCCTAAACTAAGCTTCCTTGGCCTACACCTGTATAACATTTCCAAATGGATGTGATGGTCCTTTAAAAAACAGCCCCAAGATGGCAGCAATTAGAGGTAGCAATGATTGCCTCTGTTTGAGGCCCACAGCCTGATTTTTCTTTGTCTCTGGCTGGTTTACTGATGCAGCAAAGCAAAAACAAAAACAAAAAAACCCCTTCACGAGTCTGAGGATTCTCTCTCAGGTACATGTTGTGAATGGGCTCGAACTCTTCTGTTTTGGATTGCTCCAGGCTTGTTTTCTCTTGCCTGTGCTTTCTCGTGTTGCACACACAGACAGGACATTTAACTGCTCGCTTTTCCCTCGGATTCCTCGGAGTGTACTGGAGGAGTCATGGGGATGGGTGGTGCCTCATAACGCAATGGATAGGCCATCCTTGAATTGGGGTCTCCAGGGTTAGGACCTTTAAGAAGTTCCTTTTATTTCATGGGGCTGAAATCAGAGTGTAGTCAAGGGTGGATTCTCCATATACTTTTCCATACTCAGTGTTCCACTCATAAATAGTTTTCCATACCTGGTTCAAATCCAGACACCTTCCTGAATGTGGATATGGTAGAACCCATTCTGGGTTGGGACTACTTGGGGAGAATAGAGAAGGTCCTAGGAAAAATGGTCAGTCAACTCACCAATCAAATGAACAACAAAATCCACCAAACACTTGGCAATAAATGGCTGCTTTTGAAATCAAGGCTATTTTATGGTTACCACTCCCCCCAAAAAGAAAATAAAAGGTTTCCAAAAATGGACTGTTTTCTTTTTTATTTGGTACAGGTATTCCAGTTTTCCAGTACATTTTCAAATCAAAAAGTATTGGAAGAAACCTAACCTACATTAACAAAACACAAAACAGTATTTGGGCCTTTTTATAGTCAAGACTTCACAAATAGGAGACGATGTTATGAAGAGCAGAGGAATACTGGTGGTAGCATTTCCCGTGGGCTGAGGCACTTGATAAAGTGTAGGCTCGCAGAGTCTGGTTTTCAGAAATCTTCTAAGCTGAGCATGTTTCAGAATTGATCTTTGCCTTCTTGGTGATCTTAAGCAAAATTATGAAAATCTTCCCAAATCCTGATTTTATAACACCAAGAAATACTGACAGTGATGCTTCAGGAGGTTAATGATGGTCTAATTATCTTGCACCAATAAGGAAAAAGAGTCAGCCTTTTGGCAAGATTATGTCAGAACTAGTCAGATAATATAGATATTTCTACCTCCACACATTTTCTAAAGGGGGATATTGCCGCTTTAATTAAATGTTACATGAATACATTTCAAATAGATCCAAACACAGGGCAAACTCTGTTTCAGAACCGCTGTTCTTACATTTAAAATGTATTTGAAATGTAATTTGAAAAAAAAAAAGATAACGGGAAAGAAAAACTGAAATAACTCGAAACAAGCAGAATATAGTAGCTCATCATTACACTAATATATCAAACAATGTGATCTTAGCTTAATTATCCCCTTTGAGAGTTGAGAAAACTAAGCACAACCTTCAATTTACAGCTGTTTGGTGCTGGGAACCTGAATTATTATTGGAGAAGAAGGGGGGAAAAAGTTTATTTATTGTGACCTCCACTCAGTTTTTATTCATTGTGGAAAATCTGTATATTCACAAATGAGGGCTATTCATCCTTAGACCACAGCATTCTTCAGCTGTCCAGGCCTACATCAACTGCACTTCTCCTGCTTTTGTGTTCATCTCGAAGGCTCTTCATCCAGATTGTTCATCATCTTGATGGTCGAGCTTTATCTTGCTTTTGTGCAGCTGCATTCCGCTTATCCAAAGTGCTGAGGGAGACGAGGGAGAGGGAGAAAGGAGCAAGTGAGCGAGCAGGGGAGAGCGAGCAGGGGAGAGAGGGAGAACAGAAAGGAGAAAAAGCAATGGCCGGTGCACATATGTGGATAATTTGTAGTTTCTCAATAATAATATAAAAAAAAAGGAGGACAGGCTAATTACTGGCTTAACTAGGGCAGCCTGTGGATCTTCATGTCAAAAGGACTGCCCGTAATTATTTGCCATCAAAGCACATTCATATTGTGGCACAAAAGAAGGGCCTTTTGCAAATGGATCTTGCTAATAAACAGGGCTGAGAGGAGCATTATGTGTCTCCCTGGTTGCAGGCACATTAACACAGTGACATGGAGCATAACTCGGGGCCTGAGGAAAAAAACACCAGAATGATAATTATCCCCCACTCCTCCCCAGCTCCCTCGCCAGTCCCTTTGTGTTGGATGAGGAAGCCGAACATGACCTATTGGAGGGCTCAAGGCAGGCTATTAGTGACCCTGGAGCCCTGACAAGGTGCCTCTGTTCTTTTAAAAGCCTGCCTCTTGATGTCAGGAGGGTCACGTGGACCCGCGGCTCAGCTCGAAATGGTCCAGCAAACACTTCAACCTTAAAGACACCTGGAAGGTCATGACCAATTTAATGCAGATGAAGACAGCAGAGGAGACAAGGCTCTGTTGAATCCTGGTGCTGAAGTTCCCTACTCTCTCCCTTTTCTTTTTCTTCATTGTCCACACTTGCATATATTTAAGTCCTCAAAACTAAATCCGTTAGTAAATGGAGAGTCTTATCGGAGGGGAAAAAGGTGGATGCAGATACAGCCCCTTGGATGAACTCTTCTTCTGGCAGATGTAAACACCCCGATGATTTCCTACAGGTAGGGGTTACTGGGGGGTGCGGGGCAGGGGCCTGCCTTTCATGCTTCTTGCAGGGCAAGTCGTGAGAGCCTTATCCGCAGTAGAGGCTCACCTGTGAGCTGGGCCTGCCTGACACTGGCATTGCTGGGGCTGCAGCCCAGCTCAGAAGGCCCCAGGCTTGTTCTGCCTTCATGGAGCTGTTGATGGTAAAGCAGAGGGCCGGTAGTCAGCTTGGAAAATGTACCCAAGGCCATTAAGATGGGGTTGTCTTTTCTCTTTTCTTCCTCTTCCCTTTCTGTCTTGTCATTTTTCTGTGGAAGGTGTCTTCCGACACAGAGGGGCCACTCCAGAACCCAGAAAATGGGGTAAGGTATTCTGTTTTACACGCACCAGGAACAAAATCAATCCCTGTAACGCTTATTTTACCAGCAGAGAAATTAAGGATGACGATTTGCATTGCAAAACAATGCTTACTTCAACAAATGCTGATTTTTCTGAGCTACGTTTAAATATTTAATTATTTGAAAGGTTGGAGGTTGATAAACTTCAAGTTAAGATGTTGTAAGCCATTTCTAATGGAAAATCTACTGGGAATGACTTAGAAACATTCAAAGATGTGTATCTGTGGGAAAATAGGATTAAGGGTTTTTGGGATTTGACTTAAACTGCTCAGGACTGTGCCCTGCATCTGAAGCATGTTGAGCCTAGGGAAATAACACACTCTCCGTTTGTAAATTTCCCAATAATCAGTCAGTCTTCTACCTTCCTTCCTTCTGCTCCTCCCACTCCCTTTCTCTCCAAATACCTTAGCATAAAGGAATTGGGGTGTTGACATACTAATTAGAGACATAAATTTTCCAAACTGTTAAGAGTGGTTAAAAAAAAACAAAAGCAAAAGTTGAAACCACACGGTTCGTTATTTTAATCTCTCTAGCCTGGACCTCTTTCTCTGAAACGTTTAGCTCTTATGTCCAACTGCCCACAAGACCTCTCCTCTACCCTTGCGTATCGAATAGATATCTTGAACCCAGCATATCCAGAAAGAAATTCCTAATCCTCCTCCTCCCGCCCCCTAATTGCTCTATTCATAGTTTTTCCAGTCTCAGTGGATGTCAACCGCAACTTTCCAATGCTTAGGTCAGAAACCTTATAATTATTCTTGTCTCCTCTCTTTCTCTTACCACATCCAGTCTGCCAGAAAGTACTGTCAGCTCTACCTTGAAAAGACATTTAGAATGGAACCACAACTCAGTCACCTCCAGTGATACCTTGGTCGGAGCCATCTTCATCTCTTACCTCCATGATTCCAGTAGCGTCTTAACAGGTTTTTGTCCCATTTGATCTGCTCCTAAATTGGCAACCAAATTGGTCCTTCTAAGCTGGTCACGTTGGAAGTTTGTTACAAAGACCCATGAGGTTCTGACTTTATCTCCTGCTTTTCCTTCCCTTGGTCATTCTATTCTGTTCCAGCCACAGTGCCCCTAATTTTACCCTAAAGACATAGCAAGGATGCACCACATCTTAATGCCCTCAACTCCCTCACCTCCAAGTCATTTTTCAGAACTTACTTTCTCAATGAAATCTATCCCAGACACCTTATTTAACCCTGCAACCACCTACCACCCCCAGCACCTTGATCCCCTTTGTCCCTGGCACCCTTAGAAGTGTTGAAATTTTTACTTTAAAAAGTCAAGAGGGGAG
Organism: Neomonachus schauinslandi; assembly: GCF_002201575.2. Classification (NCBI taxonomy): domain Eukaryota; kingdom Metazoa; phylum Chordata; class Mammalia; order Carnivora; family Phocidae; genus Neomonachus; species Neomonachus schauinslandi. The sequence continues at coordinate 60,915,600 of NC_058412.1, forward strand.
TCTGATTGTTTGTCATGATTTCCCCCTTCCATGCATGGAGAAATCCATGCCAAGCAGTTCTCCAGTTCTCAGCGGACACTGACTGGGTGTCCTACAGTTCTGACACTGTTTACCCTGGAGATAGCATCAGATCCCACAGGTTGAGGGCTCAGTCCCGTGAGACTGTCCCCACCCCCACCCCCTCCAAACCCCAATCACAAGGCCAGATTGTTACCTGTGCTTCTAAGCAGCTGGCTATAAATCAGAGGTTCCATGGCTCCCACATTGGAATAATTCACTAAAGACGCTAGCAGACAGATCTCAGAGAAACATTTACTTATGTTTACCAGTATAAAGGATATTATAAAGCATACGGAAGAATAGCCAGATGAAGGGGTACATGAAGTGAGGTTCTGTCCCCATGGAACTGCAGTGTGCCACCTCCAGGCATGTGGATGCTACAACCAACCTGAAAGCTAATCAAATCTGATTGTTTGAGAGTTTTTATAGGGCTTTAATTTCCAGCCCTCCTTCCCCTTTTTGGTGGGCAGGGCTGGAAATTCCAACCCTCTAATCACTGGGTCTCCTGTGACTGGCCTCATTCTGAGGCCATCTGGGGCCCCACCCTACGTCACCTCATTAGCATAAACTTAGGTGTGCTCAAAAGGGTCTCCTTAGGAGTAACAAAAGATACTCTTATCACTCAGGAAATGGGGTTGGGAGCTCGGTACCCAGGAACCCTGGACAAAGACCAAATACATTTCTTACTACACCGCACCCCTTTACTGTGTAATTGTGGGCTCTGTCAGCAACCCAGAAGACATTAGCAAATTCGTGAATCAGCTTTGCACTGCTTATTGTGAAGTAGAGTCATTTGTTAGCTTAAGTAAAACCTGGATTAATTACAACTGTCTGTGAAAATATTGACTAAGGAGGTCTTTAGTATACATTTAAGAAAAGTGAAAATCTCACAGACTCATGAAATTCGAGCCCTCTTTTTGTTCATCAGTAGTAGTTGGGGCAGTAATAAGAGCAGACACTTTGATTCAACTGAATGATGATACAGGAAAACATAAGTAAGGTTTCAAATGAATGATTTTTCAAAGCTTTTTAGCTGAGGTATCTGTGAATAAGTGGGGGGTGTGGCAGGGTGGACACGTGAGACTAGAAAATGTCTGTAACGGTGGCTCTCCTGTGATGTTCTTGCACCCTTTTCAGGTGACTTTGGAAGACACAGTCCTAGAAAACCTTGTGAGAACAGTTTTGGGAACATCTACAAATCTCTCTTTTCTCTGGGCTAACATCTGAGGGAATGTGGGTGGTGGCATGTTGTGACCTGTGTTTAATGTCGATCCTACATTTCTGAAAAGTTTGAGTTCATGTTTGGTTCCCTGTGTTTCCAGTGCCTCAGTGTATTACCATACAAAGTCATTTACTTTGGTTTAAAATCATGTATGTGATGTCAATTATTGACTAAGAAAACATGCCTTGATGACATATTTGTTGATACTAGTGCACGCAGAAGCATCTTTGTGGAAGAAACAATACTATTTCTTCTTTAAAGATGTGAAAGTAGAGCCAGTCAGGGCTCCCTGTTGTGGGGCTGAGCATCCTGAGCCGGGCTGACCAATCTTTCCAGGCTACCTTGTCAGACACTCTCCTGCGAACAAAAGGGGACTTCCTTTTCCCTTTTGTAGCCTGGTTTTTAAAACAAAGTGGAATCTGTCACATAACTGTTCCCATACAGAGAGGCCTCATTCTGTGTCTGAATCCTTTATGCCCTCATGTCCCCGAGCAGACCTTTCCAGAGAGCAATGTGCAGAAAGTCGTGGTATGGGTGCTATAGTCCCAAATCCCCTAAAAAAGACAGGAGAAAATAGAGTCCTGGCCTGTAGTGTGTGGATCAAGAGAGAGGCAAATAGAATGGTTACATATAGAAGGCTCATATAGATCTAGCTACTCCCGAACACCAGCAGGCACTATGGACATATTTATTCCTTAACAAAAGCTGACCACCCACAGAGTCTGAGAGAGAAATTCTGATACTTAGTTCAATTTTTAGTTCAATTAGTTCAATTTTTCAAGGGTAAAATTTTTGGTTATTGTTATAGTAATGTTAATATATACTAGTTAATATTTACTCCTTTCCTAGAAGGTAACATGTGTGCTTGTGTCCTCTATATCCATGTTTAAACCTGAGTACACACACACACACACACACACACACACACATGCATGTGCATATAAAGAAAAACATGTCTACGTATGTGTGTATATGCAGAACAATATATAGGTGTATGTATATAGTATATACATATATGTGACTTACATATATTTATATATACATTTACATAGGTCTTATATATATCTTTACAAAAAAAAAAAATTCCCAGGCCTTCCAACAAGACCTAAAGCATGCTTATAATTTGTAGTGTCTCCCCCAGAGACAGTGTGTGGCAAAGTCGTTTAAGCATCTGACTCTTGGTTTCTGCTCAGATCGTGATCTCAGGGTCATGAGGTCAAGCCCCACTTAGGTCTCTGTACTCAGTGTGAAGTCCACTTGAGATTCTGTCTCCCTCTCCCTGAATAAGTGGGAGGGTGTTCTCTCCTCTTGTGTTCTCTCTCTTTAAAATAAAAAATCTTAAAAAAATTTGTGGTGTCTTTTATGTCTTTAGTGTGATATAATACATGTTTCTTTAAAAGGCATTACAATATTTCATATTGCAAGTAATATATATTCACTACAGAACATTTGAATTGTATAGGAAAGTACAAAGAAGAAATAAACGTCACACAAAAATCATGTAATACCACTATGTAAAGAAAACTCTATTACTATACTTTGTTGTTGTGTTTATGTGGGCTACATTTTAATTTTGGTGTCCCCAACCTATTATCCTCTAAGAGCATATGTGAAACACATGTTTCATATGTGAAACAACTTGTGGCATAATTGGTTCATTCATTTTGGTATATTAAGACAATGTTCTTAATATACTCTTTTTGTTCAACAAATCTCCTTTTCTGAAGTACATACTCATTCTCTGTCCATCCACCATCCATCCATCCATGTATCTTTCTCATATGTACTTATAGATCTTCAAGTGATTTCTTCAGTTTCCTTTAGGATTTTTGGGTTTTCCTGTCTAACTAGTCTCCTACATTATCGTAGGTCTACCCAAACTCCATCTTGGTAATGTACTAACATGCTAGTGATTTTGTTTCCTTGGCATTCTTTTTTCCTCATTATCTCTCCCTTCCTTCAGTCTTTTAGCAACTTATCTCAATGCCTTGGATTATTATGTTACTGTTTATCCACTTTAAGTGGTTAGTCTAAGCTTTTCCTTTCTGGGGTACTGTCTACAGTTCTTCCCTCTCATGCCTCCATGTCCTTCCACTCTTCAAGATCTTTTCATCTCTGTACTTGTCCTTCACCCCCCTTTTGTAATCACTTCTTCCCATCTGACCAGAGCACAGCAGTCAATCATTTCAGCTACATTCTATCTCATACCTTCAATTTATTAATGACTTCATCTCCACAATGGTGAGGAAATCTTGTGATTTCATTGATTGATAAAATTAATGATTTCCAACCTTAACAGAACTTTTAAACTCTCCAAAAATAACTTTTTAATGGCAGGTCTACCCCTTTGCATTTTTTTCTGATATTTTAGTATTTGTTTAAACTACCAATTCTGTCCTCAGTCCTCTTTCTTTTAGTGGGCAATTTGCCTGCTACTTTCATAAAGAAAAGCAAGGTCATGGATGTTGGTCTGGTATGCTGGAAGAATAATGGACTCTGGACTTTGCTAAATCAGAATCTTGGCTTTACCGGTTACCATCTGTGTGACTTTGACCCTTAACTTAGTCCTTCTAAACTTTCATTTTTTTTTATTTTGAAAACCTTAACTAACTTCATAGGATTTGTCAGGAGAACCCAATGACATGATATGTTTAAAAAGTTCAGAATGCAATAGATCCTCAATTGGAGCTATTGTTATTTTTATTAGGTAGCAGTGCTCCCAACTTCCTTTTCCACTGGGTTCCAAGTTTATTTGTATCTTTGTCCTTTCTTACTCCTCTCCTATTTGTTTAGAAGAAGATATAGCAACTCCTTTTAAGACTAATTCCTGGAGACTGTATCCTGCATCCTAGACTGTGGCCCCATCAGGTATGCTCTCTCTTTCTTGCATCTTCAATTTGAGTGGCCACACATCTTCCTCAGGTGAACACCCAGTCTCTCCAGATTCCTTCCTGCTCAACAATGCTTTCTGAAAACTAGTGTATTTATAACTCACAAGTGTACTCTTTTCCCTTTTCAACCTTCTGCTCCTGGCATCTTCTTAACCCCTTTTCTGAAACTGCTTATAAAAGTTTCCTGTGACTCCTGATTGGCAAATTCAGTGGGAGCTGGGCCTCAGTTTTCAGGCCAGTTCCAGTACTACATCCTTAGGAAGCATGAGGAGAATCCTGTGCTTCCCATGCTTCCATTAGACTTTGTTGGTACTCATACTATGGCACTATGCTATGGCACGTTATTGGGGTTGTCTTTCTCACCTGGTGGATGATAAATATCTTGAAGAGAAGGACTCGGCTTTACTTCTAAAAGCCGTACTGAAGGATAAACACACACATACACACACATACACACACACACAAAACCACATTGACTCCAAAGACTATTGTCACAAAGAGGAAACTTTGACATATAAAGATTGTCTTTATATATACCCTGAGGTGTGTAAGTGCTAGGAATGGGCATCTTTTCATGTTAGTGAGTGTTACCAGAATATTTCTGACACTCCCATCAGCCAGTCAGCAAATATTTATTTATTAACAGTGCTAGATACTATCATGACTAATGGGAATTCAGTTCTGAGTAAGACCTAAGATGGACATAGTCTTTGCCTTTTGGGGCTGGTTGAAGATTCAAGGACTTGAATTCTGTACATCTATCCCTCGTCATACAACATATTAAACACTTAAACTTTTACAGTCTCACAATTAGAATTCTTCGGGGGAGGGAGTATATCAGAAGTTTCTATCATTTTTCACATGGGTAGAAAATGTATTTTTTTCCAAACTCATCTAGAGTCAGGGCTAGAGTCAGTGAATTCAGTTTAAATTTCAGTAAGTATTTTTGACTTCCACATAACAATGATTGCATAATATTGGAATATGTACACTTGTTATATAAATACTGAGCACCTGTGAATTTAGGCAAATCCTTGCATGAAGGTTTTATGCAGATGGCACAGGTCTAGGAAGGAGTCATAAGCGCTGGGAAAACGTATCCAGTTTGGAAAGTTTTACTTTTTAAGGTCCTCTGTGTATAAGGAATTATGGAACAAATTTCACTTTGAAAGGACCAGCTTTAAAAATAGTCTTTAAAATATATATATATATATACAGAAATAGTCTATCATTGCTTTAAATCTCAATATGTGATTTTTTCCATTCTGAGATTCCTAGATATATATATATATATATATATATATATATATATATATTCCATATATATATATGGATTTCATAACTCAGTACCCTGCTTGTTATTGAACAAGACATACATTTGAAATATCCTTATCACGATTATATAACTTCTGAAAAACTGAGTACCCTACTTTGAAAATATTTAAGACGATGAAATGTATTATCAGTACAAGATGATACCACATAGTTTATTTTGAAACTGGTGTTGTTGCTGGAGTACAACACATTAATCACTGCCATTGGGGTTTTTGTTTCTTTAATATAATCAGAAAAGGAATATGATATGATCACCCCAACCAAAGTGCTGGAAGAACTGAAGCCACCTGTTGGCATCTTCCAGCTGACAACTGTGAATGTACGTCGGTATTATCAGGTCTTTTTGTGCTTGAACCCAACTGTGACCCTCTTACCATCTTTTCTGTGTTGCCCATACATTTACCGTCTCCTGCCCTTTGTTTGGTTTTTGACCCCACTTTTTCAACAGTTTGGGGAAGTTTTATGAGACTTGAGCCATTGGGAACCTGGGGATGATGATGTAGGGAACTGTGTTTTTCACTTCTGGTTTCACAGAAGTTTGAACAATGTTTAACACCTTGTAAATGCTTAACAGATATTTGTCGTAGGTCTAAATGGAGAGGCATGATTGCTTTTTAAGTCTGCATGACCCCTGTGGTCTGAAATCATGGTGCTTTCCCATTTGAAGGGCACCTTCTCCATCCTCTGGTATGTGTTCTCAATAGAAGATAGCTATTCCATGATTCCATAGGGACTGTCTGAGGCTCTGAGTGATGACCCTTAGAGAAGTCATTGCTTCGTTAAAGTTTATTTCCAGTCTTCTCCAACCAATTCCCTATGTCATGGGCCCCTTGTTCTTTCCCTGTGCTTGCTGTTCCCTCATGTACTCCAAGGTTAAAAAGATTTTGCAGGAAAATCTACATTTTAATAACAGTCAATGCTTTCACTTAAAGGAGTAGCTCTCTACCTCATATAGTTTCAAGTATTGGTCATCAGGTAGGGGAAAAATGTGTTTGGGGACAATTGGGATTTCCTGGAACTTCTTGAGATCTGTGGAATTATACTACCAGATCCTCTGTCAACAGATTAGGCAAGTCCTAAAACTGGATATTGTTGGGTGCCAGACAAGGGATATTCTTCATGGGCATGGAGTGGGATTACCCTTATTTATTAAACTTAAAAACATGATAATGACAAAGGATTTTTCAGTTATGTAGACAAAAGTTAATTTTCTTTCTCACTCAAAGTCCCCTGCCTCCACTACCACACCCACACCTACATGCACTCCTGCTCACGTAGGTACACGCTTTTTATATCCATCATACGTCAGCACTTGATTCTGTCTCCCTTGAGGGGCTTATTCGGATATTTGGGCAAGGGTACAGGTGGGAAATACACGCCCTACCCAAGCAATCTCAGTCTATCAAACCTGTACAACATTTATCAGGATTCTAAGGCCAGGGACTGTTGGTCTCAGGTAGCAAATGCCAGCCATCAGGTCTGTAGTATAGCTGGGAAACACTGGGAAATATCTTTTTCGCATAACTGTCTTATAGAAAATAATTTGCCCCAGACATTTTCATCTTTGAAAGAATGTAGATTTATGGGCTTGATTTTTTAATCAGGGTGAACTTTTGTTAATGTTTCATGGCTAGGATATATATGGTTGTGCCATGGACCCAGTGGTGATATTAGTAATAAAGACAATATTATTAATATCACTACATCAATATAAAAAGAGTTATAGAGTTAACATTTGTAAGACAAAAAAAAAGAAAGAAAAATCCCAGGTTAACAGTTGCCTTCTCTGCCATTAACTCACTCGTTGGCAATATTTTATGCACTCATATAGTTTATATACCAGGACTAGTGTTTGGCAAGAGCAGTCAAAGATACACAAAAACAACCAGTTGCTTCTTTTCTTTTCTTTTTTCTTTTTTCTTTTCATTTCCCCCCTCCTCTTCCTTATGATGAAATTTTATTATTTCTTCGAAACTCCAAATCAGCCTCCAGTGGGGGGGCTGTGCCCTTTTAGAGCCAAAGTGCAGTATTTGAACTTTGCTATCACATCACACTTTCTGAGACTGCTTGTCTGAAATGACTTAATTTGCACTGCAGGACCAGCCCTGAACCACAAATACTCCAAAAAGCCACAGTGAGCCAGGGCAGCAGACCTATTACTAATTTTTTATTAAAACCCCTGAGGCACCCAACACAGGGCCCCAAAGCAGCTTTAATAATAGACAACATACAGCACATTTTTCTTGTATTGCCATGTAATCAAATCTGAGGCTGCTGTTCACTTTCTTTGTTTTACCTAGAGGACCAGCTTCCAATTTAGTTGTGGCCTACTCTAAACTGATTTTTCATTGTAATTAATGCCTACTTTGGCCTCAGCCACTTATACAACTTTCCATTAGAGGTTTGCAGCCATCCACTGAGTATTTTACTAAGTTACCCTTACAGACCTGCTGTAGCTGCAATTTTGTTAAAGTCTTTCTTTTTATTATTTTTTTTGTAAAGAATTTTTAAATTGCTTAGCTAAATAGTTAATTTTTTTCCCTTCTTCCTTTTTTCTGTGCTGTACCTATTAAAATATTTGGGCAAAGGTCCACATTGGGAAAAATACACACACACACACACACATACACTCCATTTGCCCCCTTCACCGCCCCTGACAACCCCAGCCTTTAAGTGATTTCAGAAAGGCTAGTGGAACTTATTTAGATCCAGGGTCTGCTGCGGCTAATTTTCTGTCTGTGTTTTGTGCTGTCCATTTCCTCTGAAATAGTACCTGAGGTTTGGGGTTCTTCAGCAGAGGATGTTAGAGACCTCTGCAAACATTCAGGCGGCAGCCTTCCCACCACTAACCTTAAAAAAGATTATGGCAGTGGGCCCAGGGTCAGATTGAATAGATGCAAAAGTATATGCTGTGCCTTTGCTGCTCCCTGAACCTTTCTTTGTTGGCTGGGCTGACATTTTCAGTGACTTTTCTTAGAGCCTTGTTTAGACTGTCTTCCTAGAAAATTCTGGATCTGTTTACTACCCATCTTCTCTCACCTCCCTGGGCATTACCAAATCACAAAAAACAACTCTCAGAAATTAGAGCCTCTGGCTCCTTGGATGGGTCCCTTTCAACTTGAAGATGTGGTTTTTAAGAGGACCCAGTGAATTAGCAAGGTCCATTAACACAGCATTGATAACATGTAGCTTCTACAGAAGGCACCTTCCTGGGGCAATGTCTTTAAAGGCCTTGGCTTAGAATGCTCTGAAATTATGAGATCTTTGTGCAGTTTTTACTTTTACATTTTAAACATTAGTAGTTTACCCTGTAGGACTGATGGAGGAAAATCTCCTACTGTCTGGTAATGAGCAGTGGATTTCCTTGTCTTAGCTGCTAGCCATTGGGTATAATAATTCCCTTTCTAATTTTCAGTGGTCATTTTTCTTCAGATAACAGTTGCACTATTGTATAATGCTGTCAGCCTTTTAAATAGCATTTACAGACTCTCTTGATCGCATCTCCAGTGTGAGTTGTTGAAATTCAAAAGTACACATTATCTTAATGGAACCTTGTCTCTCTGTTGTGGCTAACTGTCAACAACTTGGTAAAGTTTTATGAGGGAGAACACATTTGTAGGTTGGGGAAAGTGAGATCCAGGTCTGTTTCCCAACACCACTGCTTGTTTATTGAACAAATAAGGCCTGCTATTCCTCATTAGGTGGTGTGGTCTTATCAAATTTATGGCAAGTGCTCTTCTTTCTCCCAGCTAAGATCCACAGGCATCAGAAGATAAACAGAAGCACCTACACAAAGCACTTGATAATTCATATATTTTACCACAGAACATGGTTCCATTGGTTATTGTTTACATAAGAAGTGAGCCTTAAAAAGATGGATTTGTGTGTGAGGCTTAAGAAGTCAGGTAGTGTGCTTATGCTCACACCTCATGAATCTTATGTTTGCATTCATACATATAAGTTATCTAAAATTTAAATGTATAGTGACACAAAGGGAAGTGGACTGGTAATTCATTAGGTGATATATTTTCCTTCTAAAAGGGAACCATCTCATGTACCATGGGTAGAATATGTTAGAAGGACTGAAGACCAAAAAGGAATCACGACCAAGATGGAGAACCAAATTTCTAAAAGTTTACTTAAGAAAAATTCTATTGCAGTGCTTTTTTTTTTTTTTTTGTATTTTTTTTCCAACCTTTTCTCCTTGGTATATATAGCCAAAATGATCTATCCTGCCTCCTTTCTGAATATGATAACCCAGTCATAGCTTTACTCATTCATCAGCTTCTCGTGCACCTTCCATTAGCACCCTGCCACCCCCTCTCCTTGCCCAAAACATTCCCCCATCCATTGTACACCAGTTGGCTTCTATTTTAAAGAACTTCCTGGCAGTGAATATCAGAGACTGCCTTGTGCCAGTTCTGACAAATAAAGACAGCCCTCCTCTTTCCTTTAGAAACATCAGGATGGTTTTATTCCACCCTTATTTTCAAGTGAAAACATGAAGCTTGACTCTCTGCCTTTAGAGTCCCTCAGAAGAACAATTGGGGATTCCTTTTAGGTTTTTCTAAAATTGTGTATGTGTGTGTATAAGATGAAGGGCAGAGGAACATTCTATCACTTTGGGTCATTGACAGATGTTAGACTTTTTAAAATTTTATTTTATTATGTTATGTCAATTTTCTAACAAACAGAACTACCTGTACATCCTACCAGGTGCCCCACCAAAGCATCTCTTCCTGGCATCTAAGTGGGATCAGATGGAGGCAGCACAAATGCATTTGTTTTTCAGTGTGTCTCATTCTGACACAAGACAGGCTGCTAAGAATTAGACCGGGGTTGGGCGATTGTGGTTGGCTTGGGCTGCATGACATGAATGCTGGGCTGTTCACAGTCCTTTCACAACACTGACTACAACTGCAAGGGCTCTTTTTGCATTAATTGGGATGACTTGGCATCATAAAATATTTGAATGCAGAGGGACTGCAGAGATAATCAAACTCAACACCCTCACTCTGCAGATGGGGATGATGAGACCCGGAGAAATTAATAAAATTGCCCAAGGTCCCATAAGCAGTCAGTGAGTCAACTGAGAATGAGACCCAACTCTTTGTAGAATGTTCTCTCCCTTGATCTGCACAAATAATTTTGAGGCTTCCCATCAAAGCGCAAGCCTACACTAGAGATAGAAATATTGAATTTTGAGAAAGCAGTTTAAGGTACCACTTAATCTGCATCTACAGTGAAAGCCCAGCATGAATCTCCAAATGACTTCCCTGCTAAAGCAGCTGTTTGAAATAGACCAGCAATTTTAAAACCACAGCTTGGTGCAGTGGAAAGTGTGTCACAGGAAGTCAAGGGTGCCTGTCCAGCCCTGGCTAAATTATTTATTATCTAGACTTTTGAAACATTAAAGTGCTTTGAAATAATCTAGGAGAGTATTTAAAATTCAGGTCCCCAGGTCCCTACTCCCAGATAGGAACTGCTTCCGTCTGAGAGGGTGCCAAGTAAGCCGCATTTTATTGACAGTAGGTTTTGAATAAGACAGACGTGAAGCTTTGAGTCAAACATATGTGTCTGTCTGTATGTGTGAGTGGGCAGGGAAGTAACTGATAAACACGTCATAAAGAAGTTAAATCCAGAGATTGATCAGTGAGATGAAAAATAAGGTATAATAAATGGATACATGCTTGTGTGGGACTGCAGTTGCTAGTATGGATGACGATGGCTTTTCAAACACTCAAATAGGGAGGAAGAACCTGCCATTTGGAGATTTGAGAGAAGAAGAAGAGGAAAGAGCTTGTGCAAAGACCCGGGGACAGGAATATCCCACGTGTGAATAAGGACCACCACGGAGGGGTTGGTGGGCAGAGAGTGGTTGAGGGAAGAACACCAGCGCATGAGGTTTCAGGATGGAGAGGGGCATGTCCTGTGTCTGTGGTGAGGAGTGTGAGATCTGAATATGGATTCTTTCTAATTGAATGGGCAACTATCAAGTATTTTTTAGCAGAAGAATGATACAATCCAATTTATGCTGTAAAGAGATGCACTTGAACAGGTATCCCAGGTGATTCTGATGCAGGGCATCCTCAGATGCACACTTGGCAAATCTCTCCCAACCTGTAATCTTCAGCAGGGACTTGCCTTTCTGGGTTTTAGTTTTCTTCTTTATAAAATCTAATTCCTGACCATCCCTATGTCGCAGGAATTGTAAAAACCAAGTGTGCCCTTGGGAATGTTGTGCAACAATAAATCTAAAAAAAAAATTATTTATTTTTACTTTTGTCTTGAAAACCAAACTAGGAGACTGTTGACTGGGAGGTAATTCAGATTTTGGCCACTGGGTTGGAAAAGTCATGTGCTGCAGAACACCCACTTATAACCAACTTATTTTTCTTCTTTCCAGTACTCATTGTAAGTGGATTTCCCTTTTGTGTATGTATGTGTTTGAGACAGATGGCAACTTTACAGCATGATGTTAGAAGAAAAAGTGTCTGGAAAGGGAAGAAGGAAGGCAAACACGAAAAGCAAGCCTTGAATAAGCAATTTTTCTTAAAAGGAATACATTCTGGGACAGTTTATTTTTGTGATCTGCCTGGAATTTGGGGACAGTGTGCTAGAATTCTTTCTGCCTTCAGCTGGCAAGCTGCCTAAAAAAGGTGGGGATTTGGAAGAGAGACACAGTGTTTCTATTAAAATAAAGCTTTATTGAAAGCAGGACCAGTGGCTAAAGTTAGTCTTTGGCTTTTTTAAAACACTATGGCTGGGTCTACAGAACACTGAATTGGAGAATGGAAACTATTATCCAGCTGGGCAGTTGGGCTCAAATATCTAAGTATACTGTGTCCATACCGATGCAGGCCAAGCAGAGGGCTGCTTTTGGAAAAGGATATGAATTATTTGGATAATTTCCTTAATTTCCCACTTTGTGGGATAAATATGGTTTATATTTGAGCTGAGGATGAGTTGAACGTATTATTTTTCCAGAGATACTTCTCTGTTGTGTTCCTTGCATTTGATTTGTGGTTGTTACTCCCAGCTCCTTATGGCCTGGGGATCATCCTGGGCTCTGATCACGCCAGACTCTTCCCCAACTTGCAGACATCCCCCTGATGTACAGGCCTGGCTTCTAAGCAGTTCTGGTGTTTACAGGATCCAAAGACAAATACTTCTTAGTCACCATCAATTGTTATTTTTTAACTTGTCTATATGAATCAGCCTTAAGACATCGGAAGTCATGATTGGTACCTCATTTTTCCTGGGCTTCCATCTCTGGCTGCAGTTCTGTTGATTCTTCCTGGAATTCACTTCCCAGATAGCTATAATAGTCTTTCATATCTATGGAGGCTTAAGATATGTAAGTTGTTGTTCGAAGTTGATGAGTTAATCCTGTTTTCCTTTCCACGATAACTTTATTAGGTTGATACAGCTGCTTCACCATTTTACAGTTGAGAAAACCGAGATTGTAAGATACAAAGACACTCATCCCACGTTGCAAAGCTAGTCAGTGGTAGAGTAAGGGCTTGAACTGACAGATCGTTACTTCAGTCAATAAGTAATGATTGTGTGAGCTCTGTAGGCTAGGGATTTGCTGAACTCGGGGAATTCAGTATAGGAAAGGGTAGAAGGGGAAACTATGTGAATTAAACCATAAAACGGTGCTAAGAGACATTAAAATAATTAGTGTGAAGATATCACTTGCTTATGAATGGGGAGGCTGATTATTATAAAGATGTCAATTTTCCCCAATTTTTAAAATTAATTTAGTGTAGTTTCAAGAATATTTTATTTAATGTAACAAATTTGTGATTGTAAAATTTATATGGGGAAAGAAAGAGTAGTAAAAAAATATACAATATATTTTGTAAAGGAAGGGTAAAGAGATGCGAATTCTCTCTTTGACAGTGAAATCTACTACTGACCTAGAACAATCAAAATAGTGTAGCAGTGGAGTAAGGTAGGGAGCCATGAGCCAGACAAATCTATGAAAATGTCGGATACTATACATAAAATATCACAGATCTCCAGAGAAGGAAGTGGTTGATCAGTAAGTAGTATTAGGAAAACTGCTTTACAATTTGGAATTATAAACTTAAAACATTACCTCTTCCACTAAAATAAATCACTAATAGTTTAAAGAGAATACATTTTAAAATATGAATTAAAAAACATGTAAGTAGATATTTATCATATGTTTAATAGGAAAGGATTTTGTTAAGTATAAAAATGATTATGGGGCACCTGGTTGGCTCAGTCAGTTAAGCGTCTGACTCTTGATCTCAGCTCAGGTCTTGATCTCAGGGTTCAAGCTCTGTGTTGGGCAAAAAACAAAACAAAACACATAAAACCAATTATAGAAGTCAAATAGCATTTATATGCCAAAAACATAAATGAAATTGGAAGACAGGTGACATATTAAGGCACAATTTTTGCAATAATTATGCAAAACAAAAGACATACTTACTATATAATAAGCTCTTAAAAATGGGTGAGAAAAAAATCAACCCCCCCCCCTCCAAATACGGGAAAAGTAAATATAAATAAGCATATGTATATAGAGAGATAGGGAGAGAGAGAGAAGGAGGAGGGACAGGGGCAGAATAAGTATATTAAGTGTATTTAACCTTATGACTCATCAAAAATATAGAAAAAATTACAAAATCCCACATTTTATTATTAAGTCAGCATAAATGTAAGCAGTGGTGTTATATTACCCACCATAGTGATGAGTGTAGGCAAAGGGCTAGCTCACACAGTGATATAGGAATATAAAGTGTCACAGTCTTTCCACACAGCTGATTTTTAACATTAACAAAGAGCTTTAAAATTTTCAAACCTATGACTCGATAGTAGTCCTTTAAGATTATATTCTAAGGAAATAATAAGAGATGTATTCAAAAAAATTGCATGTAGACATAATTTATTGCACCATTATTTGTCAGAGCAAAAAGTTTAGAAATGACATAAATGTCCAACATAAGGAAATTATTAAATTATGATATATACAGCACTATTATGACATATGTAGCTCTTTATTCTTTTGAAATAATATTTTATGTCATGGAGAAATGCTTATATTAGGTAAAATAAACAAGATACAAATTTATATATTTCTTTATCCTTTAAAAAAATCTGTGTGTGTACTTCTTTTTTCACTGAATAGACATTGTACATCATGTATGTCTGTATTTTTCAAGTTTTTTTAAGGAACATATTAGTTTTATAACTTGAAAAGTAATTTTTTTTAAGAGGAAGCAAATTCCTAACCTAACATTGATCCAAGTCAGTTTCCTAGCCTTAGTGGGAAAACTGCTCTCAGACAGTATTTGGCCTGAGCAGCCATGTCTCTCTCAGGATATGGCAAGTCCTGTTTCATCAGGAGAACCCTATGTGTTGTGCGTGCATGCGTGTGTGTGTGTGTGTGTGTGTTTAAATCAGGGAAACTTGAGTTTTCAGAATACTTAAAGGAATGTTTGGCTCACATTGTCATTCAAATTGGTTTAATTTCATTGAATTTTGTTTTATCGCTAGTAAAACATTTTGAAACGGTCTTCTGAAAGACCCTCTACAACCAAGCTATTGGCTGATCAATTTGATTAGCAGTTAGGAATTATAAATGGAAGATAAAACGGGTCTTTTCTTGTTATGCAGCCCTGGTAATAAATGGCAAGTACATATTTTTGTGAAGCTTTTATTCTTAGAAAGAAAGCAAAAGGATATAATAGGTTTTTTAAAATACATGCCACATAATTTATTCTGACAAACAGATGTATTTTGTTGTTGCTATTATCATTTGATGAAATACTTTAAAACTAGTCCAAGGTGGTCCATTTTCAAATATAATACATACAGTACATCTAGTAGTTAACAAAATTTGGATGTGTAGCATAGAATGGTCATTATTTTTACTGAAAAAAAAAATAAAGGCACTAATTACTTACAGACAAGATACTTAGCACAAACAGATAAGCTTCAAAATGAAAAATTCTCGGTTTATGATAATTATGTTCTCTGCTTTGTTTTCAGAGACTGATAATTTGAGGCTTTAAAATCACCAGGAAGCCATTAATTGGAATTCTTCAATAAAAAATAAATTACATAGAAGTTCATGATGAGTTGTAAAAGCAGAGAGACTGTATTATACAATGAGCGACATTGCTTCACTATTTATAGCCTCATGCAGATACGTCTAACAGAAAACTGTAAAGAATTTGAGATGTGCGGATAGCAATTATTCACAGATCCAAACTATCTACGGATATTTCAAATAACAGCTTTTAGCAGATCTCTGCACCAATAAAGGCAGGGCTTTAGTATGAAGCAGGGCTTGCTAAGGTGTTGCTTCTCATTTTTGACATTTTCCATGGCTTCCTAAGGCCATTTGAGATCATAGCTTCGGGAGACAAAGATGTTCCCATCATATGGCGTGGGACAGCCCCCGTCAGAGTAATGCAGCCCTGCATAAGAGCAGGTACATTTTGGAGATGCTGCCTGTGGTCCAGGTGGAGGTGTGGGTGGCACTGTTTGTAAGGTTAGCTGCAACAGTCTCAGCTCCCGAATGCTGTTCCCTGAATCCCTTCTAAAGAGAACCAAATCACCATGCTCAGGGCTAGATGTGAGAGTTAGGATAGCCTCTTTGGGATGTTCCAAGAGAAAAGCAAATCTTTGGGTCTGAGAAGCAAGCAGGTAAATAATGATAAGAGGTGCTGTGTAGGTGAAGGTCAAGGGGTAGCGCATCAGTCTGAGTCTATAAATGGATAGTGAATGTGACTCTGATACAGAAATCTGGGTGCTTTGGATCCCCTTCTCATCTGATGTCAGTGTGTGGAGACTGGCATCATTCAGGGCCATTGTAGAGGGACAGAGAGAGATTTCTATGATGGTGGCAGACAAAGACCATTGTCTAGTGAAGGAGAATGGTGGGACCTGGGGGTGTAAGAAGGAAGTTGCGGTTCAGTTTTAGTTTTTCTTAGGATACCTGCCTCAGCCATTCCGTCAGTAATTCCACAGTGTACGCCACAGTCTGTTCAGAATTGTGGGAGAGACAGGGGTATTAGGAATACGAAGGGATACTGGAGAGAGTCGTCAGTTGTACATGCAGGAGGCGTCATGGTTCTGTGAAATGAGCACAAAGTTTATCATCTGTATTTGTCCAGATAGGCTATGTGATGCTTCAGTGACAAACATTCCCTAAATCTCCGAGCCTTGATACAAAAAAGGTTGACTTCTCCTTCCTGATGTTTGTTTAATATGGGTTTTCAGGGGGTTCTGCTCATCATAGTTACTCAGGCACCAAATCTTCAGCACCACAGAAAGAAAAAGGGAATGGGATGAATTTTGTCCTGACTCTTAAATCTGCCACTCAAAACTAACACATGTCTCTTCTGGTCACATTTTGTTGGTGAGAGCAAGTCTCATGGTCACTGCAAACGTCAGTGAGAAACAGAGAAGTATGGTCTTCCCATGGACTCAGGAAGAGAACTGGAGTGTTTGTGAACAGTCCTAGTGAGCACCTTACATTAGTTACCAAATCACCACAAACTCTGTGACTGAAAACAGCACAGGTTTGTCTTCTTACATTTCTGGGGCTCAAAAAATCTAATATCAGTTTCACTGGGCCAAAATCATAGCATAGGCAGGGCCATGCTACCTCCATAGGCTCTAGTGGAGAATCTTTTTCCTTGCCTTTTCTAGTGTCTGGAGCTGCAGGGGATTTCAGAAATTGTGAAAAGATTTATGTACAGTATTCTTTCTATAAATTTGGACGTTTAGATGTAACAGATGATTTTCTAGAAATAACCCAATGAAATTGATCAAATAAAAATTAGATATTTTTAATTTTTAAAAATTTAATAGATAAATTACTGAAAAATGTGTCAAAGTTTTGGTTCTATAAAAAACCTTTAGACTCAGCAAGTTTTAGAGTGTATTTTACAAAAAATTTAAGAAACAGATAATTCCCTATGTTTTGTAAACTATTTCAGAGCATTAAAAATGATATAGAGCTACCTAAGTGATTTTACCAGTCTTACAAGCATTGCTCTCAAGAATAAACCTATGTAATATACACTATAATATTGCTTCTACTATAGATGTAAAAACCCTAAATAAAATAATAAAGCAAAAACATGAATTAAATTCAGAAGTACTTCCAAAGAATCATACATCCTTACCTGCTAAGGTTTATTCTGAGAATGCAAGGATATGCAATGTTTAGAAATGTATTAATGAGACTTACTGTATTAACAGATTAAAAAGGTGAAATAGTATAGTAATCTAAGTAGTCTCTGGGGAGGAGTGGGAGGAGGATTTGTTAAATCAGCCCCTATTAAATTGACATGAACTTTTGACATGACCATTTGGTGGTATCTGTCAAAATGTAATATTTGTGTACCTTCTATCCCATCAATTCCTGTTTTAAGTTTACACCTCAGGGGGAGAAATGCTTGCTAGTGTATACAAAGAAACATGGACGATTCATTTCAGTGTTGTTGGTAATAAGTAAGAAGTAAAATCATACAAATGGCTACCAGTGGAAGGTACCAGAAGACATGGAAAGATCACCAAATCTTTTTGTTCTTGTTGTTTAAAAAAAAAAAAGCAAATGCAAAACAGTCCATACAGTATGATTCTTATTTATCTTAAAATAAGACAAAAATAAAACCTATGTATATAAATACATAGAGAAGGCTTTGAAAGATACATGCCAAATTGATAACTGTGGTTATTTTTGGTAAGGAAAATGGGATCAGAGTATGCAGGCAGGGATATTATTCTATATACTTAATTTTTGCTTAATAACCATAACTATATATGCTTTTTTAAGTAACCAAAATTCATTCAAATATGACTTGCATAAAAATAATTTTAAGAAATAGCAAAGGGATAGGGGCTTCGTTTTTACATGACCTCACTGATCCTGTTATATCACTCAGAAATACATATTTCCTCTGTGGATGAAGGCCACTGTCAGTTCTGCTGAGCATGGGAGAGCCCCCTCTTTTGAACATGTAGCTGCTATTATTGGGATTCTGTGTCCAGCAGCGTCCTTATGACATGTATTTGAGTTTCTTTAGTGACTCCTTCTCCCAGAAGGGAATGCTCTGTTTAGTTGCTTGGTTCTTATATCGAGTTTATCTCTATTCTAAAATAATTACATTAGCCACTGGTTGGTTTAAATAATGACTCCATGCAAACGAATGCTGAAGTCTCTGGAATTCTCAGTATTTGGCTTTTTTACTTTCCACCTCTTCAGATGCCTAGGTTTGCAAAACCCATGTAGAAGCTTTTCATAATTTTTTTTACATGTAATGCTAATTCCTCCATTACTTAAATGCAATGAATTCACATCTTTTTGTGACCTAATGACACAGCCAGTGTGAGTTTATGGAGATAGGGTAACAACGTCAAGATAGAATGAAGCAATATTGGCCAGTGTCTGAACATGTTTTAATGTCAGGATGGAGTGGAGCAAAGTCGGGGACAAATGCCACACAATAAAAATATTTTCTGCAGGCACGGAAACAACCCATAATTCTTGTTAAATAAAACCCACAGTAAATCACATGAAATCAGTTGATAAGAGATCCCAGGCAGATTAAAAATTGTCCCCTCTCCTTCATTAATAAGATGGCTTCAGTCCAGGGTTGATTGTTGTGTGGCTCACTTTGATAAACTCCTTCTTACTTACTGAAAAGAAACTTTCCATAATGAGACATTGTCTTCTATTTCTTATGTCAGTTTCATATTTCCCTGTTGCCATCCAGGAGGGAAGGAGAGAGAGTATTCCATTGAACTGACAGCTCTGGCCAGGGAATTGCTTCTTGACATTTTCTAAATTGTTCACACTATATTCTGTCTTCCTTCACAAATTCTACCATCAGGAAACTTTAACAGAGGTGCAAAAACCAAAAACCCCCAAAACTCCAATTGTGTACTATAGGATGCCTGCAACTCTGGACTAGAGGCAGCAAAGATACTCTGGGGCTTTGCGTTCTGTTACAGATGATGTTCTCCGGGTGGCAGGCTATGACATAGAAATTAGCATGAAAGAAGCTGATTGGCGAGTGTTCCAGGACTAAGACCTATCAGAAGTGAGGAGAGCAGGGTGGGTCCCAAGGAGCAGCTGGACCACAATGCAATGTTCACAGAGGCCTCATTTGATCCATTAGATAGCTCTGGAGCTGGGATGGTCCTGCTCAGTTGTCTCCCAAGTGGTTCAAAGGACAAGTTCTTTGTAGCCTGCATTGGATTTGGGCTGCTTCAGGAACAGGGCCTCACCTTGCTGAGTTTATCTTCAGCCAAGGACTCTGAGAAGGGATTCCCAGCTGTCACTCACCACATACCCAGCCGCTGGGGAACTGAGGAGAGGACCTGGTCACCACAGAGCCTACTCACTGTCCAGTGTTATCTAGTGCTCCTGCTAATTGGATTCCAACCCGAGTATTTATTGGAGTATCACTGCATTATCAGTTACCTCATTTAAGTGAATCAGCTGCTATCAAAAATGAAAAGATTGAACTCATGACTGGATCTTTCAGTCTATGAACTCTGTGTATGAAGGATTTTCTTGCTGGAACAGTTTAAGCATCAGCGTTTAAAATAGAAGTGCAACAGTTGTTATAGTTTCTTACGTCTTTGGTCGACAAGCCCACTTTGTTCCTCTTACATGCTTTTGTCTAAACCTCTCTTGGGTGGCTCGGGTGAAAGGAGGTCACATGCATCTTTGACAGTCTGAAATTTTCAGGAACAGTTCCAAAATTTAATTAAGTACTGATTGTCTTCTATGCACATGAGAGAGAAGAAATAAATCTTCAGAAATAACAGAATTAAACATGCTCTATTTTGTAGCCTCATAATGACCTCCAGCAAATGCCTGACCTAGTTTTGAGGGCCTTGAGTCCACTTGCGTGAACATGATGCCTTAAAAAGCTGAGTAGGAAATCAAAGTCAAAAACGGGCACCATCCATGGTAATGGAGCAGTGAGGGATGTCCTGTGTTATTGATAGAAAAGCCAAAATTTAAAATAGAATGAAAATTGCCTCCAGTCACTTAATTTGGAGGCAGCACAGGAATTGTGCAGGATTTCGGTCTGATGGTACCTTGAATTAAAAGAACTAATCTTCAGCGGATTTTCTTATTACCCTGATGGTGTTGAGAACAGATAACTTCCCAGCTATATTAATGCCTAGGGGCAGCAACTCCTCCCTGCCCCCAAGAGGTTAACTAGTAAGCAGTGCTCTGTGAAGGTCCCCAAATGTTACATGTGTCAGGCTCTCATCCCTTCTGCTGCAACTGAAGCCTCATTGGTCAGCAGAAACAATGCTCTAGCTGTTTTACATTAGAAGGTAAAATTCATATCAGGAGGCAGAGTGAGGATTCTGTCAGAGAAATCTTGGACTCAGAGTTGACCCAAGAGTTTCTTCCTTCGCATCATAGGAGAGGGCCCCAAAGGCAATGACTTTTCTACCTCATCTGTCCTGGTGTAAGTCACTGACTGTGTACTAGCAACAGTCTCCCACAGTGTGGCTTACTGAAAACTCGTCTTGTGAAGTACTTCCTTGAGAAAACTTTTTTTGCATTATGTGAATTTAGAAAATACTCTTTCCTACGCCCTGGCTTGCCCATTCACAATGAACCTTAAAAGACCATGTGGTCCTGCCTTAGAGAAAATCAGATGAATCCAGGGTTTTCCAATCTTATTTCCAGTCTTACTTGATTTGCAGCCATCCTTCCCCTTCCCTCTTCTTGGGAACAGCTTCATAATTCCCACAAAATGTACCACAGGCCACAGTTTGGGAAATGCTGCTGAACCTGAACTGTCAGACTGTCAGGTGAGGTCACGGCCACTTCAGTGCTGCTCTTCTTGCAAGTCTAACCTGGCTGCCTCCTCCACGAATCCTCTGATCACCCTGTTACAGAGTACCTCAGGTTAAGTGATTTCTCATGATGAATAGCCAAATCTTCTCCCTCCCCACCCCTCCCATTCCCTGCTTGTCCTCCCCCCTTCGCTTTTTCCTTTAAGCCGAAGAGCACTGTTCTAGCATAGGATCCCCCTAGCTTGCTTATAAACCCTCACTAGTTACAGACATCTTTAGGTCTCCACTCTGCTTTGCTTATAGTAAAGTTTCAATAAATATTGATGGGTATTTGAAGAATGCAAAGCAACGGACCTGGGTGATAGATTCTATCCAGGAGCACGAGCATGATTAAGAAGATAGCTAACTCAGAGGCAGAGGAATCCTGGGCATCGGCAGCAGCTCTACTTAATGGTTTCCACGTCTACCTGGAGCTCAGTCCAGGAAGTGCGGGATTCAGAGCAGCATGACTGGGATCCAAAATGACATCAGATCTCAAAATATATATGTGGAGGATGATGTATTCCTCTGGAACAAATCACAGTCCATTTGACTACCTTTATTCTTTTAGTCAAAAAAGGTGCAAGAAAATCTCATTACTTTCATCCCACATCAAGTTTTTTTTATCCCCCAAGGATGCTATTCAATTCTGAAAGCCCTTGAGAAGCTCCCCAAGGTACACTGTTTCTTGCTTTCAACACATCCCCCGCTTATAACGTTTTCTTATTTTGGTTCCTTGAAAAATGCTGTAACAGCCTTTTACTGTAAATAGTGGCTACTACCCTCAAATTTACCTCTCCCAGAAGAAAGACACAAAAGCAACTCCAGTGTGAAGTATAAGGAGGAGGTGGTAGCTATTACACCACTAGGATTCATATGGCATTATAAATTTCTATGAAAATGGGCATTACGGAGAATCCGCTTTGCTTTCAGGCAACGTGGTTACCTTATAGAACATTCTGTTTCTTTTCTTTACCACAGAGCGTGAGTGGGTAATATTTCCAGCCATGAATCTACTAGATTTCTCTTTAGATAAATGATGGGTAGATAAATAGATCAATAGAGAGAGATATATAGCCTTATATATTCTGGGATTATCATATCAACTTTTACTTCGTGTTAATTATGTTTCCTGTATAACCTACATTTATTTTTTCAAAAAAGTAATATAGCTTGAGCCTGTGAAAGCACCTACAGATAGACACAGGAATTCATAAAATGTCTAAACACTTTCAATGTAGGTTTTTTTTTGTTTTTTTTTACAAATATGATTGTGAGATATTTATTTTGTACCGCTCGCTGCGGAAGGGAAATTTTACAAAGAAGCAAAATTATAAAATTCAACTCTGGACTTAAAGTGACAAAAAAGGCCCAGGATAGCCACCTAATTCTCCATCCTTAACATTTTAATCAACCAGATGATGTATATTGCATGCCATTCAGAACAGTCTCTGTCCCAAAGAGCACTATGGACTTTATATAGACTTCATGTTGCTGAGATGGAGAACGTGGGCTGGTGTCATCAGGGAATGCCTCCTGGTGGAGCAGCATTGAGGCCTTCACATTTGGACAGTCACTGGGTGGGAATGGAGTTGGGGGTGTTTTTAGGCCTTGGGGATACTAATATGAATGGTGCAGAAATGATGAAATCACCGGTCTGGTCAGGGCAGTGTTCCAAAATGGGACTGAAGTACAGCCATTAAGTGAAAAGTAATGGAACATGATGCTGGGCACGTCCACTTTGGATAGCCAGCATTGCTCAGTGATAGTTTTACTTTCCTCCTAAGGGCCAGCCACTTTTACCGATGGTGTTACAACGTACTGACCTGTCATAATCCATTATGCAGGATGTCAGAGTAATTTGATTCTAGGAAAAATTTCTACTGGAGATTTTGACTTATTTTTTATGTAAATTAAAGTTGCTATCTTTATAATCATGTGTGATAGGGATCTTAGTGTGCCATAATGTCTTCTGTCGTCCATTGCTTGAAGTTAGGCATGGCTTGGCCAGCTTGGCCACTTGGTGGGACAGAATGAGTAACACGCAGTGACATATGCACAGCATCCATCTGCATGGGGCTGAAGAGCATCAGTCTAAGGGAGAATACACTGAACATAAAGAGCATGAACCAGTGCCAAAGGCTTCGTCATCAGACAGGAACCTATGTTCTCCTGGTGGCTGCTCCTGGAATCTGCTCCCGATCCCACCCTCTGATGCATATCTGGGCCCTGACATGATATAAAGCCATAAACACATGTCACACATTGGGACTCAAAGAACATTGCCTTTGGGCTCCTTTGACAGAGTGCCATACAGGGTAGAGAGAATACTCTGCCACATATCTCCTCATTGGTATAGGGCAGCCAGAAGACAAGTACTGTGCTTCATAGAGTAGCTGGAAAGACTGAGGCACAAGGAATAGCTCAGATGCTGTGAGATACTCTGGGGGTTTCCAGAAGTACTTGAGGCAGGGGCTCCATCAGATGGAAGAGGATACATATCAGGGTTTGACTTTCTACCAAAGAAGTTAGTGGGTAAGCAGTGTCACTGTCATTCTCATGCATTCCCATGCGACCACTGACTGGGAAGAAAGGGGGTAGCCTTAGAGCTACAAGGCTAATTTTGTAAACACAAGAGATCCGGTGCCATATTTATGAACAGCACCCATCAGATGCATAGTGGCAGGGAGAAAGACCTGAGAGACTCAGTTTTAAGTAACTGGTCCTGGAGCCATTGAAATTTCAAACAGATGATGTCTAGAGGAAAGTGATTTTCTATGATGAACCTAGTAGCCAGGTGAAGAAGGATATTTCAGACCAGGAGCCGACTTAGAAGGGTAGAGTTTAATATAGTCAGCATTGCAGTTTAAATCAGAAAACATGTTCATGCTCTTGCTCTCCCCATTACTTACTGTGTGCTCATGGGTAAATTACTGCTTTCTGAGCCCACTTCCTCACATATTAAGTGACCCATGACATAAGTGTTCTGGTTTACCTTTCCTACCCTTCTGCATCTCTGTCTCTAGTTCTTCTACCTAGGATGCTCTGCTTCCTTGTCCAGGGCATATGGAATACTTTTACTTGAGTTTGCTCTCTCCCCAGCTCTTCCTTTGAAAGTATGAAAGCCCTTGAAGAATGTTCTAAGACTTCTTTTCAGCTATTACTACTAGGGGACACATGAGGAAGCAAATGAGTATGTGACAGTTTACAAAGCAATATTTTGTAAAAAGCTTTTCAATAATTCTTTCTCATCTTCAAATTTAACTTTCCTGGTGCCCTTTCAGGTTCCCTGGTGACTCACTGGTTAGTTTTTCTTCTAGAAGTTGGCCTTGCCCAACTCTGCTCTGTGTGACGCTGGTATTGATGTGAACTTCTCCCCCTTTTGTATAGACTTTCTCTGTTCTTGCAGTGGTTGCTAAAAGAGAGTGATAGCGAGTGCTCAAGGGGTTACTGTGGTCCATGAGACCCAAGGAGGAAAAGTGTGGTCTCCACTGAGAGCTCCATGCTGGCAGCTTTCCAGTAATGTCTCCCAGGTTCCTGCGTGGAGTCCCATGCAGGGCAATTACTATAGTGGTTATGTGGTAGTTCCATATCCGAGGCTGATCACCTATCCCCCCTGTAGCCCTTGGAGTGTTCTTTTTTTTTTTTTTTTTTTTAAGATTTTATTTATTTATTTGACAGAGAGAGACACAGCGAGAGAGGGAACACAAACGGGGAATGGGAGAGGGAGAAGCAGGCTTCCCACTGAGCAGGGAGCCCGATGTGGGGCTCGATCCCAGGACCCTGGGACCATGACCTGAGCCGAAGGCAGACACTTAATGATTGAGCCGCCCAGGCGCCCCGCCCTTGGAGTATTCTAAACTGAAACCAGTTGGGTATGAGCTAGGGAAAGGTACAAGGAGATAAGAAAGGAAAAATGTGCATTTGTGTCTATGTGTCTTTAAGGTATACACATATTTGATGGAACTATTCAGAAAATGTGTATGGGGGATGGAAATCATTTTAAACCTGTATTTCTACTCTTAGATAATATATGATAATCAACTGGGCCCACCACATAGTAGGGGGCTAAGGAATGTTGGTTCATTTCCTGGTGAAAGTAACTATAAAATTGTGAACAGGTCACATATATTATGATCTTTGTTACGTATTAGAATATATAACACAAATCCTAGGACAAAATATTGAAAGTTATTTCCAGCTCAGGTTCTTAAGTTCTTCTTGTCCCCCCCCCCCTTTAGTTCTCCTCTCTTCCCCCTTTTTGGTGGACTGGGGCTGAGTTGCTTAGAACTTCACGGCCATGCAGATTTTCTGCAGGAAGTTATTTTTCTCTCCTTGTTTGACTTGGTGGTGGCGGGTGCTTGGTGAAAGAATGTGAGAGCTCATTAGAGTTTATTGTATGGTGCAGCAGGGGAAAGTGAAATTATAGAAGCCAAGGGGCATGGTGTGGGGAGAGGCAATTGCTGGACCAGCGCTGACACCAATAACTTTTTATGAGGGTGAGTCAAAGCATCAGGGAGGCTGGAACCAAGTTTCTGCCCTCTTGAACCTATTACTGTAGATCATGACAGAGAATGGAGGGAAGGCAAGACTCTCTCTCAGGCTGGGTAGGAAAAAAAACTAAAGTTGTGGAGACTGATGTCAAGGTATTTGAACTCAACTAGTGGTTAGGTCGGGTTGAGATACTAGGAGAGACCGTTAGTGTCCCCAATATAGTAAGAGACAATACCTGATTACCTAGAATAATGGGAGTCAGGAAGCACATGCCTAGTGAAAAAAATAGCTTCAGTGGGCAATTTCCATGGACATCTGAGATTGTAACTTCTTCCCTCCATTGTTATACCCTTGTGAGAATGAGGAATCAATGTGATGCTCAGCCTGCCAGAGAAATATGGCGTATCATGGACACGTGAAGCCCGAAAACTCGCCCCCTAAATGGAGACACTATGATAGCCCATCTTACCAACTCTTTAACCTTGAGAGTTGACAGGCAGAGGCAGGCATTGCTGGTGAGGCTGGTCCAAACTGACCTCTCTGCCAATCCCTCTGTGCCTCCTTTCCTCAGTCACAGGAGAGGCCACGGTTAGGAAAAGCATGAGTGGGCCCAAACTTGGCTCTTCCCTATGCTGCTGGCACCTAGATCTTTGCATTTCCCAGAGGCACATTGTCCTG
This sequence comes from Neomonachus schauinslandi, assembly GCF_002201575.2. Classification (NCBI taxonomy): domain Eukaryota; kingdom Metazoa; phylum Chordata; class Mammalia; order Carnivora; family Phocidae; genus Neomonachus; species Neomonachus schauinslandi. Next base: position 60,942,138 of record NC_058412.1, read on the forward strand.
GGGCACTTCTAGCCCCTTGGGTGGCCCCAGCTGTGCCAAGCTCAAACGGGAGAACTCTTTCCTTCAACAAAGCAGGAATAGAATGAAATTAGTCAGAACTTCTTCTAATGTGTGTCTTTACACTTTCATCTCCTCTGGTGTCAGTACGCCATGCATTTGCCTTGTTAGTTATTTTTTCCCTTTCTTTTTCTCACTAATAAACATATCTGCCTCTGGATATTACTAGCAGGAGATGCAGAATCCTTTAGGTGAGACCCCCTCCACCTAAAGTTTCACCCATTATAAAAAAAAAAAAAAGCAAACTGCAGACACAGCCCAGGATGGAGAGTGTGTCTGTACCGAAAGAGGTGTCAAATTGTTAGCACTTGCCCTCCGCTCCCCACTCTGCCCAGCCCTTGAGTAAATGCTCTAGCTGTGGTCAGGTTCGGTAGTGGAAGGTGCACTGGGGCGGGGGTGCAGAGTGTGAGAAGAGAAGGGCTCCGTCTGAACTTCCTGAAAGCAGCATCCTGTCCTGTCTCAGAAGAATGCTACATTGTGGAGGAGCACAAAGTGGGGTTACAAACACCATGGGGTCTGGATGGCAGGTCTCTTTGCTTTCTGCTTGGTCATGCTGCCTGCCCTGTGTGTGGTCACTGTGGCGCTGCTCCATTAGGATTCTTGGAGAGCGAGGACGCCTTGGATGGCACTCAGTGGTCTTCTGTGCAGACCTGGAAACCAGCCGCGGTGAGGTTTTCATGCATGTGAGGAAGAGGCTGTGTGTAAAGGAAGCGGTGAGATGAAGCTGATTCTAAGACCCCAGGGTCCAGACCTTTTGCCGTTAGCTTACATTGACTTTGGCATTCAGGAGTATCATTTGATATGTGTCCTGGAGACAGAGGTGGATCAGCCCCCTCTGCTGACTTGAGGATCACCATGCACACCCCCAGCAGTGTTCCCTCCTGGGCTGGGGGTAGCGGGAGCAGTGCATGTATACTTGGCAGCATCTTCCCACTGAGCACCAGACCCTACTCTGCTTTCCCTGAGAGCTCTGTTTTAGGCATATGTCCAGACAAAAGGTTTTCCCTTGTGGTTGCAATGCACAAAAACAGCAGCAGGAGAGTGCCCCCTAGAAGAATGACCATCGCCCTGTTGTGTCCTTGGACTGTCTCCTCTCCCTGGCTACTTCTCCTGCAGAGGAACATGCTCCAACCAGATCTATCCTCCTTTCTCTAGGCTCTCTCTGACCTTTATTTTAAGTATCTTGTGACATGTGTACATGTGTTTTTATTGCAAACTGCCTCAAATCCATTTGGATATGGATGCTATACAAATTATAAATAAATAAATACATGATAAAGAGAGGAGCTCTTCCCTGCCAGCTCGTTGCTTAAAAAGCAGCAAGTTTGCACTTGCGTGACTCTGCTTTTGCTGGGCCCCATGCCGGCAGCCAACAGGAGTGAAAACAAAATCTGTCCCTTTCAGCACCACACATTCCTCTCCTGAGCCTAGGAGAAGAGGTGGCAAGTATCATTTGCCAATCAGCAACCAGATAGCCTTTCCTTTGCTGAATTCCTCATAGTTAATGAAATTCCACCCAGTTTGGGAGAGTCATGCTGGTAAATCAGGTAGCCGCAGCCTCTCCTACCAGATACAGGGCACCTCTGCCTCATTCCTTCCGCAGGGTTCTACACAGACCCTCGCTCTCCTGTTCTGCCCTCTGCCCGTTCATCGGGAACCTTGTTTTTCTCATCAGCAAACGCTCTGCCATCCTTCCTTTATTCTACACGTCGGTGTCTTGGCACTTGCTTCCGTGCTATCTAAGGCTTCTCCTGAGCTCCCATCCCTTCCAGAGAGGGCATCTGCTTGTTGTTTTGGTAGTCCCGTTGGCCCTCTCTTGCTTACTCCTTATCTTGCTCACTCTCTCTTGCAAGTCATTTTGCTGCTTTTGAACCCTGAAGCGCACCTCTTCTCTTTTCAGTTTGAGCAGAGAACACTGGGCCCACCTAACAGGCTGTGGAAATCATTCTGGGTGATTCCCCTCCATCTTCTTTCACTTTGGCTCCCATTTCTCGTGTCTGTTTTAGAAGTCATCCTCCTTCCCAAGGCTCCGGCTCTAGCTTTGTCCTGGATTTCAGTCACTCCCTTCAATGGCAGCTCCTTGCCCCGTTGGTTTGGCCCTGCTTTTGCCTTGACTTCATTTACTTCACCTCCCTGAGTTCTACCCCCATCTTTATATTTAAAAAATATTAATAAGCTAGAAACCCTCATTCTATCTTGTTATCTCCACAGGTCATTCTCCTCCTGCTGTTTTTCTTTTCAGCATCAGCCTTTTGGAAGGAACTGTTGGTATGCTGACATCCCTGCCTACTTTAGCCCCCTCACCATTACTGTGTGATTCCTGGTACCACTACCATGAGGAAACTACTTTCTTAAATATTATCGGTAGCCCCTTATCTGCCAAGCCAAGTAATTCCTCCCACCTTATACACCTCTAAAATTGTTCCGAAAACATGTCATTTGTTGTTCATTGACCCCTTCACTTTGTCTTCTCTCCTGAGATTCAGTTCTTAAATCCCAGTAGTCTACTTGACATCTCCTCCCACTTAAGGTTCTATCCCATTGGAACCTCAAACTCCCCTTCCCTACATCCTGTTCTCATAGTGAAACCAACTGGCTTCTGTCACCAGCACACCTTTCTGCCAGTCTCTGAAATCTTGGTATTTCCTCTGAGGACTCCTTCTTCCGTATCTCACACATCTCATCAGTCTGTAGGTATTGTCACATGTTCCCTCACCAGTGTCCCTCACATCTCCTCTCTTTCTTTCTATTCCTGCTGTCAGCCCTCTGCTTCAGAGATCTCTGCCTCCTCCCAAAGCTGTGCGCTAAATATCATAGATATTTGGAGGGCGGAATTCATTTGGAGCCTGAGCCAAAGACATATAGATGATTCTCTTTTCACTCCTCTCACCTCACTGTGGATATGTAGACTATGACGAAAATCAGTCTGTACTCCTAATGATGGTTTTCTTGTGTTGAATGATAAAACTTTATTTAGCTTATGGTAGTTTTTATGGAAAAATGATACTGTTTTTAAGTCAGGTTGCTCTGTGCTGACTATTCACTTAGATAGAACAAATAAATCAGGAGTAGCTTGGGGTAGGCAAAATCAGAGGTTGAGCACATGGAGAAACCCAGAAGAGAATGCCCACAGAAGATGGGGGAGAGTAGCAGCTATTTTAGCAGTTGTAGGCTTCAAAATAAGACAAGAAAGAGTTTTAAATGGAGTTCATTGCTCCTAAGCAACATAGTAGTGTTGATGTCATATTTAACATTCTAACTCTATAGCAAAGAATAAACAAGGAGAGGAGGGGGGAAAACATGAAAAGATTAGAGACAACATGTGGTGAAGAGCAGGAAAACCCATGCAAAACTGTAATAGCAGAGACTTTATTGCAGCAAAAACATTTTATGCCCTTTGCTCTATACATTTATGTGTAGTATTTATATTTATAAGTTAATTTAATTCATTTCTGTGTTGCTTTATGGATAGATAATTGTATTTTTCAATGCAAAAGAGTAGGCCATTTTACATGTGTATACACACACACACACACATCCTTCAACTTCTTTTGCATTGCTTTTCTTGTGCTACTTAAAAGAGAGCCCTGCTAAATTTTTGGATATGCTAAAGAGATACCACTAATCTTCCAGTGGTACAAAACAGAAATAAAAATGAGTACTAAGAAATGTTAAATAACCTCTTTAGATCTCACTTTATTAAAAACAATTATTGTGGTAAAATTTCTATACCAAAATTTGCCATTTGAACTATTTTGAAGTATCCCATTCACTAACATTAGTTACATTCACAATGTTGTGCAACCATCGATTTCCATTTTCTCCCCCTCAATCCAAACAGGAGTCTGTAACAATTAAGCCACAACTCCCCATTTCCCTCACCCCCAAGTCTCTGGTAACATCTAATCTATGTTCTGTCTCTCGGAATTTGCTTGTTCTAGGTATTTGATATAAGTGAGATCATATGATATTTGACTTTTTGTGCCTGGTTATTTCACTTAGCATGTTTTCAAGGTTCATCTATGTTGTTCTTTTTTTTGATTGAGTAGTATTCCATCGTATGTATATGTCACATTTTGTTAATCCATTCACTCATTAGTGGACATTTAGGTTATTTCTACTTTGGAGTTATTATAAATAATGCTTCACTAAATGCTGGCACACAGGTATTTGCTTTGGTCTCTGTTTTGAATTCTTTGGGTTATATACACCTATACCCCATATATAAAAATATATAGAGGAGGAGGAGGAGAAAGATGGTGGAGGAGTAGGAGACCTAAATTTCGTCTGGTCCCAGGAATTCAGCTAGATAGGGATCAAACCATTCTGAACACCTACGAACTCGAAGAAAAGAATAGCAGCAACTCTCTGAACAGAAAAGCGACCACTTTCTGGAAGGTAGGACGTGTGGAGAAGTGAATCCGAGGTGATATTCGCGAAGATAGATGGTGGGGGAGGGGCCCCGTCAGCCGCTACCGGAAAGTGATAGAGCTGCGGAGCACAAAATCAGAACTTGTAGAAGTCAGCTCCGCTGAGGGATGTCGCTCCAGTGGCTAAGCGGGGGGTGGAACCCTCTCTGGGACAGTGTGGTCTCAGGACCCTCGGGGTCACAGAAAGACTGGGGGTGCCTGAGTGAAGCAGAGCTTCCAGGTATCGGAGCGGGGAAGCCGGCTGCAGAGACGGAGCCAAGGAGTGGGCTCTCAGCTCGGGGTTGCCATAAACCGTGATCTGCGGCACAGTCGGGCCACTGCTCTTCCACCAGGGACCCAGTGGGTGGCAGATCCGGGGACTCCCCTTCCTCCCCTGGGAGGAGCTGCGTGAGAGCGCACCACAGGAATCTGCTGAGTTTGGAGACTCCACACGGGGTCGTGTGCCAGAGAAAGAAACGCTCGGTCACAGGCCGGGTGAGCATGGAGTGCTGCCGGAGACCAGGGAGACGGGAGTGATTGACTGCTTTTCTCTGGGGGTGCACTGAGGAGTGGGGCCCCAAGTTCTCAGCTCCTCTGGGGTGGAGATTGGGAGGCTGCCATTTTCACTCCCGTCCTCCAAAGTTGTATGGAAAGCTTGCAGGGAACAAAAGCTCCTGAGAGCAAACCCGAGCAGATTACTTCGCCCGGACCCGGCAAGGGTGGGGCAATTCCGCCTCAGACAAAGACATTTGGGAAGTACTGCAACAGGCCCCTCCCCCAGAAGATCAACAAGAACAGCCAGCCAAGACCAAGTTTACCAATCAATGAGAATGGCAGAACTCCAGCGCTAGGGGAATACTGCACATAGAATTCATGGTTTTTTACCATGATTCCTTAGTCTTTCAAAGTTAATTTTTTAAATTTTCTTTTTTTCCTTTTTCTATTTTTTTTGAATTTTTCTTTTTCCCTTTTTCAACCAACATCTTATCAATCCCTTTTTTAAAAAATCTTTTTTATTTTTCATTTTCAGAGTCATATTCTATCCCTTCATAGTAGTTAACCTTATTTTTGGTATATATATATATATATATATATAAGTTGTTCTTTCTTTAAAATTCTGGGACACAGTTGCTTCTAACAGACCACAATATATCCTAAATCTCTAGTGTATGGCTTTGTTCTGGTCTTCTGCCTGATTACATTCTATCCCTTTTTTTTAAATTTTAATTTCTCTTTTTTCTTTTTTCAACCAAGTTCTTAGGAGGGTATGTGCTATGGTGAGTGCTGTGAATTGTGTAAGACTGTTGAACCACAGACCTGTGCCTCTGAAACATAATATATTATATGTTAAAAAAAAAAAAAAAGGATAGTAAGAAGGGAAAAATGAAGGGGGGGGAGGAAATCAGAGGGCGTGACAGACCATGAGAGACTACGGGCTCTGAGAAACAAACCGAGGGCTCTAGAGGGGAGGGGGGGTAGGGGGAGGAGTTATCCTGGTGATGGGTATTAAAGAGGGCATGTATTGAATGGAGCACTTGTTGTTATATGCAAACAATTAACCATGGAATACTACATCAAAAACTAATGATGTAATGTATGGTGATTAACATAACATAATAAAATTTAAATATATATATATATATGTATATACATATATATTCCCCTTTGGGAGTGGAATTGCTGGGTCATATGGTAATTTTTTATTTAATTTTTGAGGAACTGCCAAGTTGTTTTTCACAGTAGCTGCACCATTTTACATTCCCATCAGCAGTATCTCAGGGTTCCAATTTCTCCACATCCTTGTCAACTCTTACATTCCATTTTTAAAATTATATCCATTCTAGTAGGTGTGAATTGGTACCTCATCGTGGTTTTCATTTGTATTTCCCTAGGGACTAATGATGTTGAACATCTTTTCATGTGTTTGGCCATTTGTATATCATCTTAGGAGAAGTGTCTTTGTCAAGTTTTGGAATTGGGCCTTTTATCCTTTTGTTGCTGAATTGTTGGAATTAGTTATATATTCTGGATATTAATTATACCCTATCACATGTAAGATTTGCAAATTTTCTCTCCCATTCTTTAATTTGGCTTTTCACTTTCTAGATAATGTGCTTTGATACACAAAAGTTTTTAATTTTGATGAAGTCTGATTTATTTTTTTCTTGTTTCTCATGCTTTTGGTGTCATATCTAAGAAGTCACTGCCAAACCAATTTCATGAAGACTTACCTCTATTTTTTACTGTTTTATGGTTTTAACTCTCATATTTAGATATTGATCCATTTTGAGTTAATTTTTGTATATGATGTGAAATGGGAGTTGAATTTCATTCTTTCACGTGTGGCAATTCAGTTGTACCACCTCTGTTGTTAAAGACTGTTCTTTTGTTCTCTCCCTAGTGAATGGACATGGCATCTTTGTCAAAAGTTAATTGGTCATAGAAATACGGGTTTATTTCTGGACTCTCAATTCTGTTTTAATGCTGTATGTCTACATTTATGTCAGTATCAAACTGCTTTGGTTACTTTAGATTTGTAGTAAGTTTTGAATTTAGGAAATTAGAGTCCTCTGACTTTGTTCATTTTCAGGATTGTTTTGGCTATTTGGGACCTTTTGTACTAACACATGAATTTGAAGATCAATTCCATTTCTGCAAAAAGGCTGTTGGAATTTTGATAAATTGTCATCTTCACAATATTATGTCTTCCTACCCATGAACATAGGATATCTTTCCATTTCTTTAAGGTTCCTTTAATTTCTTTGGGAAGTGTTTTGTAGTTTTCAGTGTATATATCTTTCATCTTTTTGGTTAAATATATTTCTAAGTATTTTATCCTTCAGATGCTGTTGTAGATGGAATTGTTTCTTACTTTTTTTAGAATTATTCATTGCAGGTGTATAGACTCACAAATAATTTTTGTGTGTTGAGCTTGTACTTTGATAACTTAGCTGAATCTGTTATTAGATCTACTAGCTTTCCTGTGGATTCTTTGGGATTTTCTATACATTAAGATTATGTCATTTGCAAAGAGAGATAGTTTTATTTCTTCCTTTCCAATTTGAGTGACTTTTATTTATTGTTTTTCTTGACTAAATTGCTCTGGCTAGAACTTCCAGTACACTGTTGAATAGCCATGGTAAAAGTGGGTATCCTTGTCTGATTCCTGATCCTAGGGGGAGAGCTTTTAGTCTTTCTCCATTGAGTGTGATGTTAACCGTGGGTTTTCATAAATGCCTTTTATCGTGGTGAGGAAGTTTCCTTGTATTTCAGCTTCCTGAGGGTGGTGGTGTTGGTGGTGGTGGTGCTTAATATCAGGTTAAAAAAAATAGACTCAAAATGGATGAAAGACCTAAATGTGAGACAAGAATCCATCAAAATCCTAGAGGAGAACACAGGCAGCAACCTCTTTGACCTTGGCCGTAGCAACTTCTTGCTAGACATGTCTCCAAACGCAAGGGAAACAAAGGCAAAAGTGAACTACTGGGACTTCATCAAGATAAAAAGCTTTTGCACAGCAAAGGAAACAGCCGACAAAACCAAAGACAACTGACAGAATGGGAGAAGATACTTGCAAATGACACATCAGATAAAGGGCTAGTATCAAAATCAAATAGTCATCAAAGGGCTAGTGCCAAAATCTATAAAGAACTTATCAAACTCAACACCCAAAGAACAAATAATCCAATCAAGAAATGGGCAGAAGACATGAACAGACATTTCTCCAGAGAAGACATCCAAATGGCCAACAGACACATGAAAAAATGCTCAACATCATCTGGCATCAGGGAAATACAAATCAAAACCACAATGAGATACCATCTCACACCAGTCAGGATGGCTAAAATTAACAAGTCAGGAAATGACAGATATTGGTGAGGGTGTGGAGAAAGGGGAACCCTCCTACACTGTTGGTGGGAATGCAAGCTGGTGCTGCCACTCTGGATAACAGTACAGAGGTTCCTTAAAAAGTTGAAAACAGAGCCCCTGTATAACTCAGCAATTGCACTGCTAGGTATTTACCCCAAAGATACAAATGTAGTGATCCAAAGGGGCACCTGCATCCCAATGTTTATAGCAACAATGTCCACAATAGCTAAACTATGGAAAGAGTCCAGTTGTCCATCAACAGATGAATGGATAAAGAAGATGTTACATATATATACACACACACATATATATACACACATACATACAATGGAATATTATGCAGTCATCAAAAAATGAAATCTTTGCAACGATGTAGATGGAACTAGAGGGTATTATGCTAAGCGAAATAAGTCAGTCAGAGAAAGACAGTTATCATATGATCTTGCTGATATGTGGAATTTAAAAAACAAAACAGAGGATCACTGGGGAAGAGAGGAAAAATAAAAACAAGGTGAAACCAGAGAGGGAAATAAACTGTAAGAGACTCTTAATCATAGGAAACAACCTGAGGGTTGCTGGAGGGGAGGGGGGGTGGATGGATGGGGTAACTGGGTGCTGAACATTAAGGAGGGCATGTGATATGATGAGCACTGGGTATTATATAAGACTGATGAATCATAGACCTGTACCTCTAAAACCAATAATACATTATATGTTAATTAATTGAATTAAAATAGTTAAGAAAAAAAGAAGGATCTCAAGTCAATGACCTAACTTTACATCTTAAGGAACTAGAAAAACAAGAGCAAAGTAAACCCAAAGCTAGCAGAAGTAAAATAATAATACAAATAACAGTGGTATAAATAAAAGAGATAAGAAAAACCACAGAGAATCAATGAAATTGAGAGTTGGTTCTTTGAAAAGGTTAACAAAGTAAACAAACTTCTAGCTAGACTGATGAAGGGAAAAAAGAAAGATGTAAATAACTAAAATTACTGATAAAGAAGGACTTATTTACTGTATGCTATCTGTGTCTTATTCTTCTTTGTCCTGCATATCCCCCATTACAGTCTTCTTTTGTGTTTGATGATATTTTTATAGTGGACTATTTTGATTCCCTTCTCATTTCCTTTGGGATATATTTTTAATATATTTTCTTTGTGGACACCATGGAGATTATATTTAACATCCCAAATAGATAACAATCTAATTAAAATTTATAATAATCTTCAATAGCATACAAAAACTCTGCTTCTATATAGCTCTGTCTTCCAACCCCCCTTAATGTTTTTGTCACAGATTATATCTTTATACGTTGTCGGCCCAACAATAAAGATTTATAATTACTTTCTCTGCTTTTGTCTTTTAAATCCTGTAGGAAATAACAAATAGAAACCAAAACACAACAGTATTGGATTTTATATTTTCCCATGTATTTTTACCAGAGATCTCTATTTCTCATGTCTTCAAGTTACTGTCTAGGGTCCTACATTTTAACCTAAAGGACTCCATTTAATATTTCTTATAGGGCAGGGCTAGTGGTAATGAGCTCCCTGAGCTTTTGTTTAGCTGGGAATGTCTTACTTTATTTCTCATTTTTGAAGGACAGTTTTGCCAAATATAGAATTCTTGGTTGACAGATTTTTTTTTCTTTCAGCACTTTGAACACCATCCTGCTTGCTGTCTTCTGGCCTTCATAGTTTCTGATGAGAAATCAACTGTTAATCTTATTGAGGATCCTTTGTATGTAATGAGTTGCTTCTCTCATTGCTTTTAAGATTCTCTTTTTGTCTTTTGGTAGTTTATAATGTCTCAGTGTGCATGTTTTTGAGTTACCTTACTTGGGATTTGTTGAGCTTCAGGGATTCATAGATTCATGTCTTTTGTCAAATTTCAGAAGTTTTAAGTTGGTATTTTTTCAAATATTCTTTCTGCCCTCCTTTTTTTCCCTCTCACCTCCTTCTGGAGAATGTGTGTGTTGGTTTTTTTGATGATATTCCACAAGTTTCTTAGGCTCTGTTTTCTTTTTTTTTTTTTTTAACTCTTTTCTTTCTATTCAGTAATTTCAGCTGTCCTATATTCAAGTTCACTAATTCTTTCTTCATCTGGCTTAAAATAATTGTTGAACCCCTTTAGTCACTTTTTCATTTCAGTTATTATAGTTTTCAGCATGAGAATTTTTTGGTACCTTTTTATAATTTCTGTCTCTTTATTGATTGTCTCATTTTGCTCATATGTTGTTTTCCTGATTCCCTTTAGTTCTTTAGCCATCTTTTCCTTAAACTATTAAGTGTATATTTAAGACAGTTGTTTTAAAGTCTTTATCTATGAATTCTAATTTTTGGACTTCCTCAGAGATGGTTTCTGTTAATGAATTTTGTTCCTTTAAATGAACCATACTTTCCTGTTTCTTTGTATGCCTTGTGATTCTTTGTTTCAAACTAGACATTTGAATATTATAATATAGTAACTCTGGAAAACAGATTTACCCCCTTTTCCTAGGGTTTACTGTTTTTTTGTTTGCTGAATGCTATAGTAGTTCATTTGTTTAACAACTCTCCCAAACTGTATTTTGCAAAGACTGTATTCCTTGTTGTGTATGGCCACTGAAGTCTATGTCCCTTATCTTGTGTTCAGCTAGTATTTTGACAGAAATTTCCTTGAATTCCAGAGCTGAACAAATACCTCTCCCAGTCTTAGTAGATGGGCACACCTTCAATACGTAGGCTTACACTGAGCCTAGGAATCAGCCTGAGGTGAATGCTTAATGTATTCTTAAGCTTTTTCTGAGCATTCATTATTCCCTGGGTATGCGCATGGTTTTCTATATATCCCTGTGTATAAGACTGCTTTTACGTGTTCTAGTTTACTGAAGAAACTCTTCCCAGCTTTTGTTCCCAGGCCTTAGGTAGTCTGTTGTAGGTTTTGGCTATAATCTTTTGTCTCAGGCATCTGAGATTGTTAGTTTAGCTTGCAGTATTTTTGAACAATACCAACTGCTTTTCTGCTCTTAGTTCCTAGTTAGGTGAAATAGGTGAGTACCTTTTATCAGTCCTTCAGATAACTCTTGGCTAAAAGAGACATATACAATCATTTGTGGATAAGCTTTACTTTGCTCCCTCCTGAACGAGAGCCCAGGGTCTTAACAGTGGGAATCTGGACTCCTGCTGCATTAATAGTGCCACTGTTTGGGGGAGGGAATGGGCATGGGTGAGTAAAAATGCCACAAAGTTCTCCTGGTATCTTGAAGTTGCCTTTTTCTTGATGCTGCATTTACTTGGTTGCTGTAAACTTTGTTTTTCAGAGTTCTGATAGAGTTGATTCTGACAGTTTTTGTTTGTTTTTCAGTATTTCTATGGAGCAGTGAGAGCCTAGAGCTGTCTCTTGCCATTTTGCTGGTAACACTCCCATCCTAAAATTAACCACTTAGTTCTTTTGGAAAGGTTTATGAGAATCCTACAATTTCAGAATTGGAGAAAGCTTTTTGAGGTCATGTAGCCTAGTTTATAACCATTCTCCCAGAGTAGCTGGGGTTTCCTGGAATTCCCTTAGGTCCCCCTCAGAATGTTTGAGCCTCTTTACGATCCTTCTCCCCCATCTTCACCTAGAATCTCTCAGACTTTGTCACCCTTACTTTTATTTTTTTAAATGGTAAGTTTTCATTTGAATCAAGAGGTTTTAGCTTAAAAATTTTCAGAAACCAATGATTCATTTCAAGTGCTTAGTTCAGAACTAGGCAAGGAAGGTTCAGGTTCCTTAGTCAAAGTCACCCAGTTTCCCAGCTACTCTGCGAAGTAGCTCGACTGAGACATGTGGGCATGCTTGGCAGGATAATAACTTGGTGCCTTTGTTCGACATTTAACTAGAGCTATTATGTAGGGGGAGGTAGGAGGATATTGTCGTGTCACTTCTCAATCCTTTTCTATCATCCCGAGAAATCCAGTTATGGCTCCAAATTTGTACCCTCTCTCAGCACAACTAGCCTCTGAATTTGACCAGATTGAATCTTCTTGGAGGGCAACTTGTCAGCTATTTATTGCTACTGGAGAATGCCTCCTAGAGCATTCACTCCTCCTTCTACCACCATCTGAAGAGTTAACAAAGTATTTTTTCTTACCACATATAATTCTCTTCCCTAGAGGGGATCTAGAAAATAACATTTTCTCCATTTTGTTACATTTTCAGTTCCACTTATGTATGGCCACTAGCTCTGAGCACATGAGAATATTGTATAGTAATAGTGAACCTTTTTTTTTTTTTTCATTTTTCACTGTTTTTGAGCAACAAAAGGGAGCTTAAGTGATTATTGAACAAGACATTGATACCCAGGAAGGACATGGGACACCAGACATATTGTCAAGCTAGACCTAAAGAGAGGTTGGAGAATTTCTGCCGAGAGGAAATAGCAGTCTTCATTGGGTGGATTTCACTGCAGTTATTAAAGAGAGTGATCTGGTCTGATGCAATTAACGTCTTAGAGTCCTAAGACTTCATCTTCTGTAGTAATTAAATAAGATCTCATTTTGCATATGTTTTATGGATATGATAAGTTTTATTTCCTTTGATGTAATTTTTATATATATTTAATATATGTATCAGTATGTAATATTGATACATATACCACATATATAAATATGTAATATTTGTATATACACACTTTTTTTATTGGTTGATTGTATAAAAGTATGAAAAGCATGATAATATCACTCAGAAGTTTGTAAGAGCAGCAGTTTTCAATCCTTGTAATATTATATCTAAATAGAAAACAATCAGTTTGGAGGTTTTCTTGCTGACTGGTATATTGACATGATTGTGATACCTCCAGCTGGCTTTTTCACACTGAATGACAATTACACGCATGCCTCATGATAGTTGATGCTCACAGAGCATAAAGAGAAAGGAAAACAGTGATCTTAGGTCCATGAGGGAAGGCTATAACCACGGACAAAGTAAGCAAACAGAAACCTAGCTAATTGAAAGGGAGGATAGTTAAAATTTAGCAATGTTGAATTGGGAATAGCATCAGTGTCAAAAGGAACTTGAATTTCACTGGGTGATTGAAAAATAGCATGGCAAATTGTTTCTTCCTCCAAATTTATGGAACCAAAATAAGCCAAGAACTCCTTCCCTCCACCCTTGACATAAAAGGGAGCCATTGAATATGCAGGTCTGGAATGAGTTTGGATAAAAGATATTATTTTCTAAAATCAGAAATGTATTTTACCTTTTTGCATATTTTAACTGTAAAATTATGGTTATGTAGCTTTGCATTCATAGGAACAGTAGTGCTTCCTGTTTGAAAGTTCTAAGTATCTGAGTCTTTCTACCGCCGTGTAACTCTCACTGCCACTCGGGGTAATAATACTTCTGATTTTTAAGGTAAGGAATAATATGTACATATGAAATTAGTAATAAACAATGAACAGTGACATATTAAGGCAAAAAAATATTTAAAAATCCTCCTCTGCGTGCTTCTCAAAGATACCTGCATTATAGTGGAAAGATCTTGGTGGAAATTCTCAAAGCTTGGATTCAAATCTGCATTCTGCCACTTACCATGTGTTTTGTCAAGTCATTTTTCTTCTCATAGCCTTTTGCCACCCCCCTCAAATTTGCACAATGGAGACAGGAATTTTGCTTTCTAATCCCTAGGTTATTTTGAAATAATATGTAGGAAACCATTTAAAAAAAAGTGATATGCAAATGATGTGGGTGGTGATGCTCCCAACTAGAAATCAATCTTTTCAAAAATTTTGATTTTTATGTTATTTTATATTTTTTAAGACAAAATATAACCAATAATGAGCCATCTTTCCATGAAATAAGAAAGATTTAATTAACCATTTTTACCTGAATCAACAATGGAGAATAATCGAAAAAGAGCTAAGTAGAAGTAGGAATTAACTAACTTCTATCAACTAACAGAGCTTGTGTGTGTTGCTTCACACCTCCGAGGCTTTACTTTTTTATTGTTCAAATGCAAATACTCTATTTTCATTTCATTTCTTTTTTTTTTTAAGATTTTATTTATTTATTTGACAGAGAGAGACACAGCGAGAGAGGGAATACAAGCAGGGGGAGTGGGAGAGGGAGAAGCAGGCTTCTGGCTGAGCAGGGAGCCCGATGCGGGGCTCGATCCCAGGACCCTGGGATCATGACCTGAGCTGAGGGCAGATGCTTAACAACTGAGCCACCCAGGTGCCCCGCAAAAACTCTATTTTCTAAGTTGCTTTAAATTGTTAGGATTTGGTAAGTTTTATCTTCATTTATCCTGTTGTGTACACACACACACACACACACACACACACACACACACACACACACACACACACACACACACACACACACACACACACACACACACACACACACACACACACACACACACACACACACACACTTTCCTCTCTACCACTTTTTCCTTCTCCTGGCTAACTTTAACAAGGTCTTCATGACTCAGCTCAGATGTATCTTTCAAGAATTCTTCTCTAATTTCTCCTCCTCACCTCAGTCTGGCTTAAATAAGTCTTCTCTGTGTTATCATTGGACTCTGCTATTTGGTTAAAAAGTGTGTATGCATCTTTCACCCCAAATATAATCTAGGACTCCTGAAGAAATAGAGGTCATGTACTATTCATCTGGGGGAATGGCATTTAATAAATTCTTAGTAAGTGTTCTTTACTGAGTGAATAAATGAATGAATGGATAATGTATAAGAAGCTCTTTGAAAAGACAGTGTGTAATGTGATATTTTTCAAATATAACTGCAGAAGGAAGAAGCATTTGTCTAGTGAGATAGTACTATATTTGGAAACAAGAAATCAGTTATTGGGCCGTTTCTACTAATTTGATGAGTAACTCCAGGAAAATCACTTGAGCTCTCTGCATTTAACTTCCCATTCAAAAATGGGGCAATCTGTGTTTCCCATTGCCTGCTTCATTAAGGATGTCACAGAGGCCAAAATTGGAGCAATTATGTGATATCTGCTGATTTTTAAAAATAAAGTTGTATTATGCATTTTGGGGGATACATAAATGCCAGTTCATAGTCAAACACATATCTCACTATATACTGAGAAATTCCTGCAAAGTTTTCTCTAAACAATTTAAAATTAAGTAACGTTCTAAATGGACTGAAGATTTATATTTAAAGCATAGTTTTGTTCTATGCCAGTTTTGTAGCGTACAGAATCCTTTTGAAAGGGAACAATTATTTATAATTTGTTTTATAATTTAGAATTTTCTTGTAATACCAGTCCCTTGAAGTAGCACCCTCCTAGATCCCTCTATGTCTTCTCTTCTGCCTGGCAAGCCATTGTTGAGTGACAGTAGAGAAGAACTATCCCCCACTGAACAGCCTGTATTATTTTTGGGAGGTTGAATTTTTGTTCAGAAACTCAACCTCTGTCCTGCAAATGATAATTTTCAGAATTGTGCATAGATATTTGTGTCTTTGAGAAATAAGTAAAGAAGGTGATTCTTTCCGGAACATTGGGAAATCTTGTCTCTAACCTGGGATAAAAGACACAACTCCTAATAATTCCCTAAAGGATTGAGGATTATTTTTTCTTTTTAAAACAAAATGTGTTTCTTTGTTTGTTTGTTTAGAAATTGACCTCAGATAGAGTAACAAATCCAGAGTTAATTTCTCATGTAATTATGGTGTTACTTATCCCTACTTTATCAGGACACTTCTTGTTCTCACCTGGGCAAGAATGTGGTTTAGGCTTTGCTTATTACTCTCCAATTAAGAATACAAACTACAGGGGCGCCTGGGTGGCTCAGTTGGTTAAGCGACTGCTTTCGGCTCAGGTCATGATCCTGGAGTCCCTGGATCGAGTCCTGCAGGGAGCCTGCTTCTCCCTCTGACCGTCCCCCCTCTCATGTGCTCTCTCTCTCTCATTCTCTCTGTCTCAAATAAATAAATAAAATCTTAAAAAAAAAAAAAAGAATACAAACTACATAGTGTTTTGATTTTCCTTGTTAAGAAATTACTGTGGAGGGCGCCTGGGTGGCTCAGATGGTTGAGTGTCTGCCTTCGGCTCGGGTCGTGGTCCCAGGGTCCTGGGATTGAGCCCCGCATCGGGCTCCTTGCTCGGCGGGGGGCCTGATTCTCCCCCGTCCTCTGCTTCTCCCCCTGCTCATGTTCTCTCTCTCTCTCTGTATCTGTGTCTCGAATGAATAAATAAAAAAATCCTTAAAAAAAAAAAAAAAGAAATTACTGTGGAGCTGAGCTCCTTCTTAAGTGTCCCCGTCTATGCTTCTGTATGAACTTCTGTCTCATGGGAGTAGGACATCTCTGTCTTGATTGCTTTTTTCTTTTTGAATCAACTTGATCGAAGTAAACTACATGTACAATAAATTGTACCCATGTAAAATCCATGTAGCCACCACCACAATCAGGGTGCAGGGCATTTCCAGCTACCTCCAAAAGATCCCTCAGGTCTATTTGCATTCGCTTCCCATTCCATCCCCTCCCTAGGCAACCACAGATTTGCTTTCTGTCAGCATAGATTAGTTTGCATGACGCCTCTTATTGAGCTCACGTTCTTGGGGTTGAGTTCCTTTGTGGGGAGTCAAACTACATGGTTGGAATGAAGGAGAAGGCAGAGCTAGCCATCTCTGAACTACTTGGCAGGGGGTCTAATGTTTATTTTTTTACATGTTCACCATTCAGAAGTGAGTGGGTTGTTTCCTTTGACCCTGTAAACTTAGGAGATAAACTCTTATTTTTAGGAGTGCAGAACTTTGTTCCATTCAAATTTTGAAAGTGGTCAAGGGATGGGGTCAAGACTACTCATCTTCATTTGGCTTTAGCGCAATAGTTCTGACCACCAGATGTTTGAGTTTATATGGCTAAGAGTCAAGTGCTGTTGGTGACATGTTTGCAAAAGGATTGGCATGAAATCGCCTGACTTGTATTTACGCTTGTGCCACAGTCCAGAAATAAACATTACATTTCTTTCTCTAAATATATTTGTGTCCTGGATAGCCAACTGACAACTATTGTCTTTTTTTGGGTTTTCCAGTTAAATAGCAATTGTTTTGGATGAAGGAACAGCACTGTTTAAAACTCTTTCACTCTGAAGAGTCTCCTGGGTGAGAAGAAAAATAGATTTCCAGTCTTAAGAATCAAATGGCCCTATTCAATGTCAGTCTTATGACTTTGCCCCCACATGTTAAAATTTTGTTAAATTGGGCTCTGACCTGTTTCAAAGTAAAGTTGTGAAGCTCCCCTAACAGGACTGTTCTAGACACAGGTGCTTTTCTAGCTTATAGAAGTACCCTTTTCTTCATGTTGTTTAGTGGAAGAAATGACTTTTCACCTTTCCATGCCTAGGTTTCCTTTCTCCTTTTGAAGAAGGTTTAATTAAACCATTTCATTTAAATTTAACCTATTGTTTAGAAATTTCTGGGGGCATAATTTACTTAAAGCAGTAAGTCAGATTTTTTCCTCTCTCCTCCCTTTTATTCTTTTATAGGCAAGAACTGTAGGATATGCAGATTATTGAGAGAGGAAAAATATTATCTGAAAAGGTGGCTTTCTTAAAAGGCGCCAGCAGTATTAGTGTCATGTCTGAAGGACCCATTTGTGTCAACTGTACAGACCTTTCAATGGAAAATTGTGCTGTGCTACCTTTTAAAGTATGAAATGCTAATTTGGGATTTACAGTTTTTGAACTGGAGGGCTGCATTTTGCATGGGATTTTGTTTAATTTCCCAGTGAAAAAAGGCATTTGAAACACAACTGCCTACAGCCAACTGTCAACAAAAATCAACTGTAATAGCACAGAGCCTGTCACTGATGTATGTGGTGATGTGGTAATCTTCTCAATTTAGCTGGATATTTCTTCTCCGTACAAAATAGCTGAAAGTCTTGCTAGGCATTTATGAATATCGGGAGGTATTATTAGGCTGATAATGGGGCCAGATTAAGGAAGTGTACACTGGTTCAAGGTGTCAGTTAAAGAGACACAGGATGGGACGATGCATGGCCCTTGGTCTAAGGGACTCTTCATATTTCAGGTTTGCTAAAGATTTGGGCGATAGCATGCTGAGTTCCATCTGCTGTGAAAGTGGCTTTCTGGGGAAAAAAATAAAGTTTTTATGCTATTTTTTCCCCCAGAAATCTGTTTTTGTTTATCAAGAGGGTGAAAAAAAAAATCTCTGAAACTGGAAGTGAGGAGGGCAGACTAGGGGAATCTCAGGGGTGAGTCCGATCGGCATTACTCTCCCCACAGTGCGGAGAGGCAGTGGTTCAGAGCTGGCGTCTTTTCCCCCTAAGTCACGACTGTTGAAGAGCTGGGAGAAGAGAATTCTTCTGGAGTCTCTGTATGTTAGTAGTGGGACCCCCTTTGGCTTCCAAATAACAACTGGCAAATGCAAGGCAAAAAATAAAGCTGCGTATAACCTATGCTTTGGCAAGGCACAAAGTTGGCACTTATTAGCTGTCATCAAAACATAGCATTAGTGAAGCTTCTCAGATCAAAAGGGTATTTAGAATCAAATGGCACTTTATGTTACCAGTTGCTTTTTTTGTTTGTTTTTATTTTTGTTTTAAGTGAGCCATCTTCAAATCTGGCCCCACCGCTTATTAGCTCCGTGGTAGCTCAGCTCTCTCTGCGTTTAAGTTTCTTCATCTCAAAATTGGATTAATAATCATGCCTATCTCATGGGCGCCTGGGTGGCTCAGATGGTTAAGTGTCTGCCTTCGGCTCAGGTCATGATCCCGGGGTCCTGGGATCGAGTCCCACATCGGGCTCCCTGCTCCTTGGGAGCCTGCTTCTCCCTCTGCCTCTCTCTCTCTCTCTGTCTCTCATGAATAAATAAATAAAATCTTAAAAAAAAAATAATCATGCCTATCTCATAGGGATTTTGTGAGAAATTATGTAATAGATATGAAGAGCTTAGAACACTGCTTGACATATAATAAGTATCATAGGATATTTACTATTATCAAGTAGTCACGGCAAAAGGATAGAAAGCACATCTCTTTACATCTGCTATGTAACCTGTTGTGAAAGGTGTATTCAGTTGTTCTTAATCATTGTGTTTTCATATGTAGATGGAAGATAGGAGTGAATTGCATTATCTTAGCTACAGGGAATCTGTTCTAAGATGCTTATAAATAGCAGCATGGCTAATATGAGAGTGGCCTGGCTTATTTGTGTACTGCCTGCCCTTTACCCGTTTCTCTGTGGCATTGCTCTTCTGTAGTCCCTGCTTCCCAGGTGACCTTGATCTCTTTCCTTCCCTGCTCACTTTGGCCAATGGTGGTAGATCAAGGATGGACCTCTGGTGAAGGGGTGTGGCCCCAGATAGGCACGTCAGTGACACGTCTTGGCACACCCCTCAGAACAGCTAGGTTGAGCCAATCTAATTCCTTTCTCCGCAGTTCTGTGATTGAGTACTGAGGTATGATTGTCAGTTATCAGTAGGTACCCAGATTTAAAGATGGTGAGATGGAGAGGAGGGCAGGGTTAGATGTGGCTTTGGCAGTTATGTACAAATTAGAGCTCTGGTAAAACATTGGAGCAAAGAGAAAGGCAGCAACACCATGAGAGAGAATTTCTGAGGCTGCCTGTTTTTCTGTGTTTCCTGAGCTTTCACAACTGCAGTTTTTCCAGATCTCATGAGACGTCTTTATGTCCCTACAACAAACTTCCCATCCTCTTGACTTTCCATTCATTTGAGAAGGTTTCTATTCCTTGCAACCAGTTAGGGCACAGAGAGTCTAAGGTTGCATGTGTGAGTAAGAAAGTAAAGGTTTCTGCTGGTGAGTAAAAAACACTGTATGTAATGGAATTAAAATAACACTTGACCTGGGACGCCTGGGTGGCTCAGTTGGTTAAGCGGCTGCCTTCGGCCCGGGTCATGATTCCAGGGTCCAGGGATCGAGTCCCACATCGGGCTCCTTGCTCAGCGGGGAGCCTGCTTCTCTCTCTCTCTCTCCCTCTGCTTGTGCTCTCTCTGTCAAATAAATAAAATCTTTTAAAAAAAATAATAACACTTGACCGGATTGTCAGGGAAATTTCCATTATCCATATTCAAAGTCTTAGGAATGAAGGGTTGGCAGAAATAAAGGAATGGGCAATTATCTCTAGGTTCTAGTGGACTGATAAGGTCTCTGCACACATGGTGATTACTTTTTAATGGAGTAGTCGTATAGATGATCAACGAGTAAATATAAATAAACATGGTAACAGTAATTATAGACTGAGATGACTTCGATGAAGGCAATAAATAAGGAATAAAATTAGGGGATCCTTTGGAAGTTTGCTGAAGTGTGTTCTTTAGCACCAAATGATTTTGCTGAGGCACTGCCTTTGTTCTCAGAGTGAAAAAACCCCATATGACCTTGATCCATTCATTCCCTTCCTAGGCCTTGGCCAGTGATGATGGAGTAGGAATGGATTTCTGATGGAAATGTGTAGCCCAAGACGGGTATGGGTATAGGTATAGGTATATACTGGATCAACATATATTCCAGATAGATATGGACCACTCCTAGCAAGACATAAAGCTTTTCTGCCTTTTATTTTCAAAGATGACTCCAAAAACCAGCATTGTATTTTTGATTTTTTTCTCTGTTTGGAATGGATTTGGATAGTGGACAATGGAACAACAATTTAATGAGCCTACCTTTTACTAGGCAATGTGCAAGATCCTTTCCACAATTCTCTGATTTAATGAACAAAACCACCCACTCTCACCTTGTAATCATTGGCATTTATATATACAGTGACTACCTGGGATTCAGGCTTCTGTCTAGATATGGAAAGGAGCATTTCTCTCTGGACTAAAGGGTGTTTTAATCTGCTGCCTGTTTCCTCTAACATCAAGTTCTAGCCTGAATACAGACTTTTAATGAGCAACCCATATGTAAATAATTAGTATAAGAGAGGAATTAACTATCATTACTCAATTGCTTTTTTTTTTCTTTTTAGAAATGATTTGCTATTCAGTTTTAAGCTTTCCAACTATTTTGATGGGGATCCAACTTAGAGAAAAGAAGTGTTTTTTGTTCTAATTTTCACTTCCAGTTAAAACTGCATAGTTAATTTCCAGAGGTAGACATCCCCTTGAGTACTCATGATAAGAAATAGAGAAATTGCTGTGCTATGCTTTCAAGATTGAGAGAGATCTAGAACTTTGGAGGGGCCGGGAATACCAGGCATAAGGTTGTATAGGAAGCAATGGAATTTAATGAGCATGGAAAATTCTGTCATTAAATACATGAACAATTTTCTTGAGTCCTTCCCAGGATGCCAAACAAGTGGTCTCAGCAGGAACTTTTTCTTCTTCAGGGTTTTTATATATTAAAAAAAAAGTTAAGCAGATACAAGCACACTGACAAATAAGCCTTGGGATGCAGTTGTGAGGTCAGGAGCACTATGGGCTACTTCTCCAGAAGGTGAGAGTTGACTGATTAGGGTGTTTTTCCAGTGGTACTAACCTTGACATCTAAATAGGTCCTTCTCTGATGATATTTCTACTTCATCTTTACTGTGCACTTTTCATTCAGAGGCACTTAAGTATGATGATAAAGATACAGCCATCACCACCCCATTGTCCATCAGAAATGACATGTTATGAAATAATTATTCCAGGCAAAGTGGTGTGATACTCCTTCACAGTGCCATTTTATCCCAAGGACAGGATCTATCTCTATTTCTCTTCAGAGAGTTAGGCTTAGACCAAGTGTGAGACTGTATGCATTTTTCTTCCCATGAGCTCAGAATTCTGTGATGTTCATCATACATTTATTCAAAAATACTGATCTAGAGCCTACTTTGTGCCAGAAGCCACTGGAGATGCAGCAGTAAACAGGACAGACAAGGTCTTTGCTCGCATGAGATTATATTCTAGTAAGGAAGACAGATCATCAAGCAAATATAAACAAGGTAATTATAGATTGTGATGATTACCAGGAAAGAAAGTTTATCCAGTTGGTGCTCAGGGCCATCTGCTCCTCAAACCAAACCTCCAACATGCCTTCTTCATCTTTGAAGTGCACGACTGACTTTTTTAGTTTTAGATACAGCTATCTAATGCAACGTCAAACCCTTCTCTTCTTTCCCAAATTCTTGTCCCTAAATCTCTTCTATCTAGACATTTTAGAGCTGCCAATGAACCCAGTATTAAGAAATTTTCTTGGAAGAAAAAACACAAGACACAAATTGCGTGTTATCAAAGTCTGGAAACCCCAGAATGTAAGTAGCTGTGTGGTTGTTATTTGCATACACGTCTATCTTCCCTATTAGACTTCCTTGAAAGTAGACACTAATCTATTTTTTTTTTTTTGTCTCCTGTGTTATATGCACGTAGTAGGAACTCAGTATGTTGCTCACTAAATTCAACTGGGTAGCAAAAACCACAGGCTCTTGCCAAAAGCATTAGTGAATGCATGTTTGAAGAAAATTAACTAACAATTAAGATTAAAACGTCAGTATTCACATGGATTTTGGCTGAGCAGATACATTTCCTTACTGGTGAACATAAGGCTTTTCAGACCAATGAATCTGGCATCCTACTGTCCCTTGCCAGCAAGGCATGGCAGGGATGGAAGAAAAGGAGTGTGGGCTGAATGCAGACTTTGGCAAATGTTTGGCACTTGCATCCCTCCTGCCACAGTCATAAGCTCTCCGTCTGTGTGGCAGGAGGTGTGAGAGAGAGAAACTGACAGGTCCTAGGATAAGACCTACCTATGGAGGTGCTGAAGCTATTTCAGGGACCTAGTTCAAATGATTCCTTGGCTGAGATCTTACAGTGTGTCTGCCTTATACACAGAGACGGGGTTCCTGAGACAGACAGTCAAGATTCTTACCCTTAGGTGACCACTGTTCCCGCTTGAGAGGTAGGACTTGGCATGTAACCAGGAAAGGAAAGCCAGCCGTGATATTCGGCCCTGCCCCGAGAGTTCACCTTTGTGTGTCCACATGTGCGTATGTGCACACACACAGGGGGACACACACAGACACATACGCATATACACTAGTCCTTTCCCACATGGGATAAATCAGAGTAATTCCTTCAGGCCCCACATTTTGATGGTGGAACTTGAGGATAGTTCTAGGCTATGACAAGAAGCAGGTTACAGGGCTAGGACCGGGAAAGGCGATGGATATGAAAGAGGGATGTGGTTTTACTAGCTAGCCTGGGTTGTATGGACCTAAATCCTCCATGATATAAATTGTATGAAATGAACAGCAGGAATATAGTTCATTCAGCCATTCAGTTGCTCTTCATTTAAGAAATGATCGTTGAGTATCTACCATGTGCTAGGGACTAGGGATGCCACAGAAGAAGAAAAAAGAAAGCTATAGTCTATAGGGAAAACAGACATTAGCCCAGATAGTTCCACAAATATAAAATTGGCAGCTGTGGTAAGGGTTAAGCTACTAGGTGCTGTGAGAGATTATAATAGGAGCATTTAACCCATCAGGGAAGACTATTTTTTAACTTACCTGCTTTTGATAATAAAATGCTTTTTTGGGGTCTTGGGTGGGGAGTATGAGATTGCCCTCCACTCTGTGTTTCCCAAGGTCATCTTTGTATCAGTATGTGAATGCAAGCACACAACTTAAATAGACTGGTTCTGTCCTTTTATCTCTTTACTTTTCATTTAATTAATTTATTTATTTGCACATAATTACAACTATTTTTAATGTAGCTGTGTTTACTCGTCATCTTCAGGAGACTATAGGAATTGCATCGAAAATGCAAATTCTTCAGTCACTCATCAGACATGGGAGGATGTTTCCAATGAGCTGGAAAACAGAGCTGAGTGATGTATCATAAAACTTAGGTTTTATATTGAATGGTCCTGTTTTGAATCGTGTTATATTAAGGTAGAATGCACTGGTGGCAGCATGATGTGTGGAAAGACAGGGATCTGGGGTCCGAGAGCCTCCACCACTTGTCCATGGGGCCCTTGGGTAATTTACATATCTTCCCTGAGCCTCAGTGACTCTGTCTGCAAGACGGAGATTATTATTGCTGCTGCAGAGGTTTTTTGTAAAGAAATATGTGAAGGTTCTAAGACAGTAATGCTCTAACATTAATAGGAACTTGGTAAATATTTGTTTCCCTCCCTGCATTCAGATTCTTGGGCCACTTTATCATATGTCTTCATGGAGGTACCCTGCTGATTTCAAAGAAGGTTTCCTTTACCATAGAAAGTGGGATGGATCTTTTCACAGTTTGGCTATTGTGGACATTGCTGCTATAAACATCGGGGTGCACGTACCCATTCGGATCCCTACATTTGTATCTTTGGGGTAAATACCCAGTAGTGCAATTGCTGGATCATATGGGTGTTAAGACTGTTGAATCACAGATCTGTACCTTTGAAACAAATAATACATTATATATTAAAAAAAAAAGAAGAAGATAGCAGGAGAGGAAGAATGAAGGGGGGGAAATCGGAGGGGGAGACGAACCATGAGAGATGATGGACTCTGAAAAACAAACTGAGGGTTCTAGAGAGGAGGGGGGTGGGAGGATGGGTTAGCCTGGTGATGGGTATTAAAGAGGGCACGTTCTGCATGGAACACTGGGTGTTATATGCAAACATGAATCATGGAACACTACATCAAAAACTAATGATGTAATGTATGGTGATTAACATAACATAATAATAAAAAAAAAGAAAAGAAAGTGGGATGGAAGGGAATATTCTAAAGGGGTTCTCATCTTAACCTAGGGAAGATGAGATGCCCATACCCCGGTTTATAACAAGATTCCATAGAAAGGGGGGATGGAAGATGAATGTACATTAAAGTGATTCAAAACATGAGCAGACTCTGTGAGTGTTATGCACAGATGAGTTAATTGTTTTGCCTTAAATATATTTCCTGAAGAACAGAAGCCCGATCACAGCACACATCATTATGTATTTTAGACAAACAGCACTTTGAATCAAATTATAGTACATGCATAAAATATTAAAATAAGACATTTATAACAAATCTTTCTAACTTAGTGCTCAGCTCTAAAATAGATTTATATGCGGATAAGCAATAGGTGCGATAAATGTGGTACAGATCCCACGATTTAAATTGCAAATCAATGGGGCATCATGGGAAGAAGGAATGAAGACTTGAAGTACTGAGGGAAAAGATCCAGCTATGCAATATTTTTAGGTCTTCTGCCTGATTTCGTTTTGCAGTGTCTGTATCTGGACTCCACATTTGATAAATTATAATATCTGCCCTCTCCTATAGTTTCTTTACACTCCCAATTTAAATGATCTAATTAAAACATTTATTGTTCCTTTTGTTTATTCTTGAACTGTTGCCAATATACAGTTCCCCAGAGTCTTCAAGTTATTTTAGTTAGGTGGGAGATTTTAGAAGCACGTTATTGTTTCTCCGTGAACGAACTAGGCAGTGAAATGGGGACTGGTACCCTTGCTCATGCTGGTATGCTGCCTGCCTCACCGCATCACCTTGCACTCCTTTCCTCCCCCGGGGTTTGTTGGACAATGTGTGGTGAATGTGTTGACATCTTGTCTCCAGGAGTGATCCCTACCCAAGAATATAAACTTGTTTCATTTATTTTGAAGAACTTTAGGGCTGTCAAGTTGAACGTATATGGAGCTGAATGCTTCTAGGTTCACTGACCTAGAATTCGGGACTCCCCCCATATCAGAAGCCCTTGGAAGAACCCTAAGGGACGAAGTTGTGCTGTGGGACTCTCATGGCATCCAGTCCACGTTGGAGAAGTAGGTCGTTTGCTGCCAGCATCACTGGGTATAGATGCACAGCTCCGACTTGCCCAGCAGTTATTGTCAGGGCTGGAGGCCTGTGAATGGAGGGGAGGAAGCACAATCACAAAGGGTATGACAGTATTTCTGGGTGCTGATAACTAAAGAGATCTCTGTTGGCCAGAATTTTATATGCAGCTACAGAATCGAGACATCTCTTAGCAAGGGGTAGAGTTGTTTTACTTAGAAACCTTTCTTCTTTGCCTGATCTGTAGGGTAGAAACCTCTCTTCCCATTGAGTATCTGCAACATTAGTTTTCCTTCACGGAGAAAGCCTGTGTGGCCATATTTCTTTTCTTTTCTTTTCTTTTTTTTTTTTTTGCTTTCTTTCTTTCTTTCTTTTTTTTTTTTTTT